>NC_054480.1:136809509-137004509 GCF_017639515.1 Carcharodon carcharias | reverse complement strand
CCCACGCTCCTGATCTATGGGCACCCGGTGCGGAAGCGGGTTGGGAAGGAGGAGGACCTCCTCGTGAATCTGCTCCTGGGCCTGGCCAAGTTGGCCATTAACAGGTCCAGGCAGTGGGCAATCGACGGGGGAGTCCCGCCTGATTGTTTGTCCCTCTTCCGCGGCTACGTTCGTTGCTGGATGTCCCTGGAGAGGGAGCACGCAGTGTCTGCTGACACGCTCGAGGCCTTCCGTGCTCGGTGGACACCGCAGGGACTGGGGTGTTTTCTTGACCCCTTTAATCACATTTTGATTTAAAGTTTGTAAGGTTCCTTTAAACTTTGTCCTTGGTTTTACAGCTGACCTGAATTAGGGGCTGTGCCTGATTTATCCCAATTTTGTTGATTTGGTTTTCATTTAAAAGATTATCAAGAGTTCAAATCTCACAATGGCAAACTATGAAACAATGTAACTTCATCTGAAGCAGATGGAAACGGGTTTGTACTCGAAAGAGTTACTGCATCAGGCACCCCCTCCCCCCATCAAGTATCACTAAATTTGGAAGAGTTTTCCCAATGCCAGGAATTGGAAGCAAATACTCCTACTCTATTTATAGCTCAGTCGGTAGAGCATCAGACTTTTAATCAGAGGGTGCAGGGTTCAAGTCCCTGTTCGGGCGGTACTCTATCTCACTTGAAAGACAGAAATTTATAACCTGCTCCTGGGCGACCGACGGGGGAGTCCCGCCCGATTGTTTGTCCCTCTTCCGCGGCTACGTTCGCTGCCGGATGTCCCTGGAGAGGGAGCTCGTGGTGTCTGCTGACACTCTCGAGGCCTTCCGTGCTCGGTGGGCACCGCGGGGACTGGGGTATTTTGTTGACCCCTTTAATCACATTTTGATTTAAAGTTTGTAAGGTTCCTTTAAACTTTGTCCTTGGTTTTACAGCTGACCTGAATTAGGGGCTGTGCCTGATTTATCCCAATTTTGTTGATTTGGTTTTCATTTAAAAGATTATCAAGAGTTCAAATCTCACAATGGCAAACTATGAAACAATGTAACTTCATCTGAAACAGATGGAAACAGGTTTGTACTCGAAAGAGTTACCTTTACCTAACTTTCCTATGTCTTGGTGCTCCCTGGACATCCACAGCAGAGGTGGAGGTAGCCTGCTGACTGTGACGCCCTGTCTGTGATGACTTTGGCGGGCGTCCTCTGGAGAGTTGAGACTTGGATGGCCCCGGCCTGCTTTCAGGGTCCTGCTGTGTGGCAGTGGCATCCTCCCCAGCTTGTGAAACTGGAGCTGCGGAGGTCACAGGAAGAGGGAATTCCGAAGGGCCGGTCACTCCCAGAGTCACCTGTGTGGATGGCCCCAGAATGTGCACCTGCTGATCCTCCTCCCTATGGGTGCCCAAGGACCCCTGGCTGACTCCATGAGTGGAAGGGGAAGCTGGGGTGAGATCGAGTTGCCCAGCACCCCTCTTGCATATAGACTGTTGGAGGCCAACTTTGGCATCAGCAATGGAGTTAAGCAGTGCTCCTTGCAGAAGTGCAGGAGTGATGTCCTGGACCATTGTGTCCATGGCAGCCGCCATCCTACCAGTGCTGACCTTGGTGTGGTGCTATCATCTCAGACTGAAGACAGACGGACTCCTCCAATGTGCCTTGCAATCTGAGGAGTGAAGCGGACATCCCTTCCTGATATTCCAGAGCTTGCCTTTGCAGCTCCAGCAACTATGACATGGCCAAGTCCAGAGGCTCCTCATCTGACTCGGACTCAGCTGTTTGACCGATGTGCCTGTGCAAGCAAGGGGAGATAATTAGTGTATGGCCGTGGCCTGTGAAAGAGGACCCATCACTCACGGCATGGTTGTCTGATGGATGTTGCACTGCTGGATCCTCACTTGGAAGAGCAGCACTGACCTCACCATCAGCACAGGACTGGTCCCGGTCATTGCTGGCCTGCTGGGTGGCTCTGTTTTCGAATCCGGTCTGAACTTTGATCTCCAGCATCTCTCCACCTGTCTGTGACCTTTCCCTCCTGTTGTTTGCCAGTTTGTCCTGCATGGATAGAGATGGGGGAGAGTGTATCAGGATGTCTGCCAGGCCAGATGATAAGTATACCTGGCCTGTGTGGGTGGTGAGTCGTTCTATGGATGAGATAAGGACAATGACGGTGAGTGTGAGAGAGTGAATGGTGATAATGCCCTGACAATGAGTGAGGGCCCTGTGGGTATGTGATGGGTTTGTGAGTGTGGGAGTTGGGAGTGATGAAAAGAGTGACTTACCTTGGTAGAACATAGATCATTCATCCTTTTGCGGCACTGGGTGGCTGTCCCCCTCTGCAGGGCGTTTGCACTGACCACTGCCTCCCAAGCTGGGTAGGTAACTTTGCTGCCTGTCCTGCAGCCAGAGTGGGGGTAGAACACATCCCGGTGGCCTCCACAGCATCCAGCAGTTGCTCGAGGCACCTGTCTTTGAAGTGGGGGGGGGGCTGCTGCTGCAATCTTTTTTCCTTTGTTGGCCATGTCTCCCAGGCAGCAGTGGTGAGCGGGTAGCGATGAGCGCTTTGCTGATGGTGGTGGCCGGTGTGATGCAACATCTGGGTGTTGGCGGGCAAGTGAATAAGAGCCAGTTCGCCATGGAAATGGCATGTTTCATGGGAGTGAATAAATAATGAGGATGATACAGCGTGAAAACCCGCCATTTTCGTCGGCGGGTAGCACTCTATTTCACCTGCCCACTACCGCCCACTTAGTGCAATTCTGGGAAAATTCCACCCATTGTCTCTCCATATTCCTCCTGCCAAAATAAATAAATAAATCTCCTCACGCTTCTCAGTGAACTTCAACTTGTCCGCCCAATCCACCAACATGTCCATGACCTTTTGAAGTTCACGATTATCCTCATCACAGTTGACGTTTCCAATCTTCGTATCATCTGCAAATTTTGGAATCATGCCCTGAACACCGCAGTCTAGGTCATTAATATATATCAGGAGGACCAAGGCGCTGCATAAAAATGATTCTCCTCATATCACTTCTGCTTGCATACGAACAAGGAGCAGGAGTAGGCCATTCAGCCCCTCAAGCCTGCTCTGCCATTTAATAAGATCATGGCTGATCTGATAGCAACCTGAAATCTGCATCCCACTTACCCCTGATAACCTATCGCCCCCTTGCTTACCAAGAATCTATCCACCTCAGCCTTAAAAATATTCTGAGTCTCTGCCTCCATCATCTTTTCAGGAAGAGAGTTCCAAAGACTCACAGCCCTCTGAGTGAAAAAAATTCACCTCATCTCTGTTTTAAATGGACGACCCCTTATTTTAAACAGTGACCCCTAGTTCTAGATTCTCCCACAAAAGGAAACATCCTCTCCCCATCCACCCTGTCAAGGCCCCTCAGGATCTTATATGTCTGAATCAAGTCATCTCTTCCTCTTCTAAACTCCAACGAATACAAGCCTGTCCAATCTTTCCTCATAAGACAACCCACCCATTCCAGCTATTAATCCGGTCAACCTTCTCTGAACTGCTTCTAACGCATTTACAAACTTGCTTAAATAAGGTGACCCAATACTGTACGCAGTACTCGAAATGTGGTCTCACCAGTGGCTTGTACAACTGAAGCATAACCTCCCTATTTTTGTATTCAATTCCCTTTACAATAAATGATAACATTCTATTAGCTTCCTTAATTACTTGCTGTACCTGCATAATAGCCATTTGTGGTTCAGGCACTAGGACACCCAGAACCATCTGCATCTCAGAGCTCTGCAATCTCCCATTTACTCTTTTACTCTTCTTGCCAAAATGGACAATTTCACATTTTACCACATTATACTCCATTTGCCAGATCTTTGCCCACTCACTTAACCCATGTATATCTTTTTGTAGCCTCCTTATGGCCTCTTCACAGCTAACTTTCCTACCTACCTTGTGTCATCAGCAAATTTAGCATCCATTCCTCCATCCCTTCATCCAAGTCATTTTTCTAAATTGTAAACAGTTGATGTCCCAGCACTGGTCCCTGTGGCACACCACTTGTTACATCTTGCCAATCTGAAAAAGTCCCATTTATGCCTACTCTCTGCTATCTGTTAGCCAGGCAATCTTCTATCCAGGCCAATTTGTTACCCACTATACCATGAGCTTTTATTTTCTGCAATACCTTTTGGTGTGGCACATTATCAAATACCTTCTGGAAATCTAAGTACAGTATATCCACCAGTTTCCCTTTATCCACAGCACATGTTACCTCCTCAAAGAACTCCAATAAGTTGGCTAAACACGATTTCCCTTTCACAAAACCACGTTGACTCTGCCTGATGACCTTGAACTTATCCAAGTGCCCTGCCATAACTTCTTTAATAATAGCTTCTAACATTTTCCCTATTGACAGATGTTAAGCTAATTGACCCTGTAGTTTTCCATTTTCTGTCTCCCTCCCTTTTTGAATAATGGAGGTACATTTGCTGCCTTCCAATCTAATGGGACCTTCTCGAATCTAGAGAGTTTTGGAAAATTAAAACGTAAAAAAATTAAATCTTTTACTAAACCTGTGCCGTCTTGTTCTCGATCCTTTCATGAGTGGGATCAATTTCTCCCTATCTAGCCTGTCCAGACCCCTCATGAATTTTGAATATCTTTATCAAATCTCCTCTCAACCTTCTTTTCTCTAAGGAAAATAGTCCTAACTTCTCCAACTTATCTTCAGAACTAGAGTTCCTTATCCCTGGAATCATTCTGCTGAATCTTTTCTGCACTCTCTCCAATGCCTTCACATCGTTCCTAAAGTGCATCACTCAGAACTGGATGCTATACTCCAGCTGAGGCCAAACTAGTGATTTATACAAATTCAACACAGCCAAATTCTAGTATTATTAACTATGCATCACAAAATGCCAACTCTGAATAGTTTGTTCTGTGAGCCCATGCCTGCTATGGGTTGGATCAAAAGTAGCCAAAGGATACTTCCAGCCATTAAGAATAAAAAACCTCTCCTGTTATTAGTCTGAGCTACATTCAAATGCAGGCTCCTCACATGAAAGGGCAGTGTTGCAAATTGCTGCATTGCTAGCTGCTTAGGAAGTTAATTCACTTAACAGCTAGAGATTACATTATAAAAGAGTTAACAACTGGCTCTTTATTGCAGCATGTTGCACCTAACCTTACCTAAGGAAGGATATACTTGCCATAGAGGGACTGCAATGAAGGTTCACTGTACTGATTCCTGGAAAGAGGGGATTGTCCTACAAAGAGAGATTGTGTCGACTAGCTAGGGTCTATATTCCCGAGAGTTTAGTAGAATGAGAGGTAGTCTCACTGAAACATAAAACTCTTAAGGGGCTTGACAGGATACATGTTGAGGAGATATTGCTCCTGGCTGTAGAGTCTATAACTAAGGGTCACAGTCTCAGAATAAGGGGTCACGTTCTCAGAAATTTCTTCATGAAAAGGGCAGTGGAACTTGGAAATTCTACATCAGAAGGCTGTAGATGCTGAGTCAAGGTGTATATTCAAGACAGCGACTGATAGGTTTTTGGACTATAAGTGGATTAAGGGATATGGGGACAGTCCAGGAAGATGTAGCTGAAGTAGATCAGCCATGACCTTATTGAATGACGGACCAGGCTCAAAGGGCCGAATGGCCCACTCCTGCTCCTATTTCTTATGTTTTAACCAGATGTGTTACTGGAACAACTTATGCTTTTTTAATTTCTTTCGTTAAAAGGGATAATTTAAAAGAAAACATTAAATTAGTTTTGCTGTAGAGCCCAGAGACATAAGAGGTGGATATTTTACAGCCCTGTTGTGGTGAGCCGTTCAGAATCCCACTGACTTCGACAGGAATGGAAACTCTTGCCGGCAGGAGGGGGCTGTAAAATTCCACCTACGATAATGACACAGGCACTGGTTACTACTGCTTCACTTAAATGCTAGTCACTCTTAGCCATCCATTACCCACCGCTCCGGATTTCTGCGGTTGCTGTGTGGAATGACAGTGGGGTAATGAGACTGTGCCGCTTCTGGAGTCCGCCGGGAACGCAAACAGGGAAGCTGCGTGGAGAGGTCGGGGGTGGGGGGGGTGAAATCGCAAGCTGGGTGCGCAATGTTTCCTGACGGGTTGTCCGTCAGCGTGCACCAGAGGCGTCGGAGTGCGATGTTCGCTCGGTCGGTTGCCGCTGCTTGCAATTTCTCGGAGAAGCCGCCAAGCTGCCGGTTCTGAAGCGAGGCAGTGGCCATCGTGAAGTACGAAGGTTCAGGCCGGGAATTTCCTCATCGCTGCAACTTTGCCAGAAGTCCAGCGAAGACTCCCTTTCGGGCGGCAGAGCAGGGGGCTGGATGAAAGGAAATTCCCAGCCTTAAATTCCTTTACCCTCCATGTTGATGGCGAAGTTAGCCTATCGAAAGCAAATGGGCTACTGAATTAGCAAAGAAAGCTATTTCAGATGAACTTGCTGAGTGTTTGTACTCTACTGTCATAGCAACCTTTCCATGATGTTGTGTTTATGACTTTGCTGGATTTAGGAATTCTCTACAAATACATTTAAAATGTCACTACACAAAGCAGGCGGAGGGTTTCTCTCACCCTCTGCTTCCCCCGTCTCAGTGGGCCTATTATTCGACATACTAGCTGTAAACAAATGCTTGTTTTATACCTGTGTGCAGATGGTGAAGCAGTGTTGCTTTTTACAATCACAAAGCAACAGCCAGTCACAATCATCAATCAATGCTCAATCACCACTGCTGGCCTTATTGCAATAAAACTAACATTGTGTGAGGTGTATTCGGAAAAAAAATCAATATTAAATAGTCAGCTAGTGATTCCATTTGAGCTCAGATAAGCTGCTGTTCTTGAGGTTTCCTCCATGATCCATACCCTCTTAACTGAATTACAGTCCCCTTAGTTCCTAATTATTTGAAACAGCCAGTCGCGCAGCAGCAGTGAATGCCCTGCAACTAAGCGATGATGATGGGGTGAAATCAGGATGTGGATTATTCGTACCAAAGAGTAGCACTGGGACAAAAGCAATCTACTGTGTGGCTCGATTCCAAATTTCTGTTGGAAATCTGAAGTTAAACATAGAAGATGCTGAAAACTCTCTGCTGTGGAGAGAAGAACAGCTAATATTGCAGATCACATGGTCACATGATTGTGTGAAATTCTTTTGTTTTATTAAACACAGCAGCCGGTTTCCAATAAATGCGCTGATAGCCTTGCTACAATGCGAGGCAAAGGAATTTGGTACAAAGAGATTTGTTAATAATATCACCTGATTTCACCCAACACTTGTTCCTCTTTCAAGGCCTCTCTGCACAACTGTTATTTCTGAAAGCATCACGGGATATTACATTTTTCATTATTTCACATCAAGGCATAAACATAGCCTGTGTCCTCACCATTGGGGAGCGGCCGTACACTGCCGCAGTGCTCATTTGTGGTGAGATGTGGAGACTTGCGTAGGCCCCTGGGCTGGGCAACTCCCCGTTCATTCCTGCATGCGTCATCATCCCAAATGGTGTTGGGTAGGGGCCTGGTACAGTCAGTGGGCTCCTCAGACCTTTGTGGTGAAAAATATAAGGGAAGCATTTGCAGATGATGGTTAATTTGCAGCATTTGTAAGCTTTCACTAAGCTACACTCGCACCAGTGGGGGATACACTCAGACTGATGGAGGCACTCACACTGAATCAACACATTCAGACACACTAATGGGCACATTCACACATACAAAATCATTGAAGAAAATATGAGCATCCACATAATTAGTTTATGCGAATGCTGAGAACTGAAACAATGGGCATGATTTGGGGTTTTGGTTTGGGACCTCTCAACATCAGGGTCCTGACCCCGCACTCTTGTGAGAAAACAGTCGCCCAGCAGTGATTTTCCCTGAATTGGTCAGTTAGTGGCCAGAGGATGGGTGCTTGGTCAGTGAAGGGTGGCAGGTGGGGCTTTGAGGCCGTAGGGCCAAAAGGAGACCCTCCAGCTGGGAAGGAGCTACAGCCTGCAGTTCAGGTAATGGGGAGAGAGTGGGTGCCCCCATCTTGAGGTGCCCACCTGAGCAATATTTTTTATTTTTTAAAAAGAAGTTTAAAAGCTGAAGCAGTGACCAGGTAGGCAGGGAGGGCCTCAAAGCCTGCCTCGAGCACTGGCCCTCTAGGCTGTTGCCGGGCGGCCGTCTCCAGGCAGTTAGCCTAGTTTCCTACGTGGCAGGGGCATGGAGGCTGACTGGAAAATCCAAGTTGGGCCTCTGTTAATTAACCTTACTGTAGGCCATTTACTCTCTCTAATTTCCTACCCGCTGCTTGCGGGCAGGTTGGTCTTCCACACCTGATCCACTGGCAGAGAAATGGCCCCGGGGCTGGATGGTGCCAGCAAACTGGCACACTGGCTGCAATGCGTTGTTTCATGCCCATACGCCTGTGTACTCACCCAAACACATTTACGCGCTCAAACACATTCACCACAGCTTCAAGTTGATGTATGCATTCACCTGCATGAAAATCTTCACGCGCATGTGCGCATTACCACATATGCAACCACTCCCCTTTAAACATATCCCCCCCCACCCCTTTCTCTGTAGTATATTAGGGTCCGAGCCACCTGTGTAAAGTCCGCCCAGCATTCCCTCAAGAATGGAGACAAACAACTTACCCAGTGCATCCACAGAGGGTTTGCTGGAGATCTGGCGCAGCCTGGACGCAGAGCTAGGGCCAGGGGTCAAAGAGTCGCTGCGGGGAGTTGGGGTGATAGATTTAGACACTGGCGTGGTGGCCTTCTCATTCTGATAACAGATAAATGAAGCAATATTGAGATCAATGTGAATTCACCGTACAATTGAATTCCCACCTCCTACCCAAGCACTGTAATGTCTCTGCCTTGCTGACTGGATGCAAACCTCAATACAGTACATTTATCACGCAATGTCCTTTTTTTAAAGAAGTAATAACACCCCCAATAATACAAATACTTTTTTCTTTTCCCTCCATTTTTCTCCTGAAAGTTCTGCAATTCCCTTGTGCCTCAACCAAGAGACCATTCTCCATTTGCAAACCGGGACATTGGCGTTAACCATGGCTAGGGAGGTCTTATGGTGCAGTGGGCAGTGTCCCTGCCTCTGCCTCTGGGTTCAGGTCCTACCTCAGGACTTGATGGCCAAGGAAGGTGCGTTGATAACACAGCCAAACAGGTTGATTACCAACCTGCAAATCCTTCCAACATGCACCAATGGCAGGCGGTAAGACCGGGAGAGATTCCTGGTCAGCCATATGATGGAAGGAAAGTTTGAGCCTCTGCCGTCACTATCCATAGCTCCAGAATACAACATGCATGTTGCCATGGCAACTGAGACTCCCTGAATGAACTGTAACACACACACACACAACACATTCAACAATGGACGGAGGTTACCACAGTCAAACCCAACCTTGTCAACACACATGTTGCAATGGGTCGGTAGATAGTGATCAAGGGTGGAGACCCTCGTGCCAACACTTCTACTGGGGACAGCTGTTGCCGACAAGCTACTGCACTGACTGAGATCGAGGCTCAGAATTTCTGCACCCTCCTGGTTCGCTGCCACATTGGTTGGGATTGCTCACTAAGCTATCAAATGAAAGAAAGAATTTGCATTTGTATTGTGTCTTACACATCCTCCCATTGCCAGAAGGGGCTTAGAACCAAGGAATTATTTTTGACCTGTGGGCACTGTTGTTTTATTGGTAAAAGTGGAGTCAATTTGCACACAGTAAGGCCCACCCACACCATACTGAGATCAATGACCAGTTAATTTGTTTTTGTGATGTTGATTCAGGTATAAATATTGACCTGGACACCCGGAAGAATTCCCCTCCCCTTCTTTAAATCGTGCTGCAAGGTTTTTGCAGTTTATTAGTTTAATGGAAGAGAGCAAATAACAGTAGCAGGAACTGAAATTCATTTAAAATTAAAAAGTGTTAAAAAATAGCCCAAAGTGGAGCAAATATAAAAGCGTAGTTCTCAGAATTAATTCTGAGGGCATTATAACAATTTGATTTCCCTTTTTTAAATTTGTTCATGGGGGGTGTCAGTGGCTAGGCCAGCATTTATTGCCCATCCCTTTTTGCCCTTGAGAACTGAGTGGCTTGCTAGGCAATTTCAGAGGGCATTTAAGAGTCACACATAGGGCAGACCAGGTAAGGACAGCAGATTTCCTTCCCTGGAGGACATGGGTTTTTACAACAATCACCTCATAGAGACCACAAGACTTTGAATTTAAATTCCATCATCTGCCATGATGGGATTCGAACCTAGGTGCCCAGAGAATTACCCTGGCTCTTTAGGTTACTAATCCAGTGACAATACCACTATGCTACTGCCTCCTGTCTGGGTTAATAATGCTGAATATCAAATACTTCTAGGAAATTATATAGCAGAGACACAAAAACAACACTCCATACTCTGAAAAAAAGGCTCACATTTTTATAGCACCTTTCATCACCTCAGGATGCTTCAAAACCAATAAAGTGCTTTTTGATGTGTAATCTCTGTTGTAATGTAGAAAATGGAACAGCCCATTTACGCAGAGAGTCCCACGAACAGTAATGCAATGATGACCAGATTATCTGTTTTAACAATGTTGGTTAAGGATAAACATCTGCCAGAGCACTAGGCAGAATTACCTAGCTCTTTATTGAAATAAGGAATATGAGAGGGCTGATGGAACCTCGGTTCAGTGTCTCATCTGAGAGGCAACATCTCAAGACAGTGCAGCGCTCTCTCAGTACTGGACTGCCAGCCTAGATTTTGTGCTCAAATCTGTGCTGTGGGACTTGAACCCACAATCCTCTGACTCAAGAGGCGAGAGTGCCATCCAATGAACTGTGGCTGAAGGCTGATGACACCACTCAGCTCCCAGAAGCCCAGGCACACACTTCACTTGGTAACCTAAAGAAACTCACATAGCAGAGCTCTACTTACCAGGCCCGGTTCTTTAGGCTTGGTGGGTGGCGTGCTGCGCGAGGATGCCAGGGACGCAGGGCTGCTCGGAGCATCCTTTCTCAAAAGGTGGAACTTATCTATCCCATTTCCGCGGGGCGAGTGGGATGGGCTGCCTTGTGGAGACGATGGATCCTGCATTCAAATAGAATCAATGGATCAGGAACCAGGGTAGCCCAGTTCTCTGCTGTATAAACCAGGAGTACTGTGAACAGCTCTGAGCTCCATATTATAAAACGGATACAAAGGCACTGGAGAAGGGGCAAAAAAGATTTCCTAGAGTGATACCACAATTGAGAGGCTGTACTTATCAGTAAAGATTGAACAGGCTGGGGCTCTTTTCTCTAGAGTGGTATCCTAATGGAAGCCTTCAAGTCTATGAGAGGGCTTGATATTGCAGACAGGAAGAAAATGTTTCCACTTGTGGACAAGATCAGAAGTTGGGGCTCTGAATATAAGAGAGTCTCTAATAAATCCAACAAGGAATTCAGGAGAAACGTCTTTACCCAGAGAGCGATTGGATTGTGGAACCTGCTACTGCAGGGATTAGCTGAAGTGAATAGCATAGATGCATTCAACGGAATCCAGGTAAGCACGTAAGAGAGAAAGGGATAGAAGGATATTATTATATATTATTATATTACAATTTTACAGGGCATTGGTGAGACTGCACCTAGAGTACTGTATTTTGGTCAACTTATTGAAGGAGGGATATACTTTCATTGGAGACAGCTCAGAGAAGGTTCACTAGGTTAATTTGTGGGATGAAGGGGTTGTCTTATGAAGAAAGGTTGAACAGGTTAGATCCATACTCACTGGAGTTTAGAAGAATGACAGGTGATCTTATTGAAACAGCTATGAGGATATATTGGAGATAAATAGATTGGAGAGGTTGGGACTGTTCTCCTTGGAGAGAAGACTAACAGGAGATTTGATAGAGGTGTTCGAAATCATGAGGAGCTGGACAGAGTAGATAGGGAGAAGCTGTTCCTGCTTGTAAAAGGATTAAGAACAAGAGGGCAGTGATTTGCGAAAGAAGCAAATGTGACATGGGAAAAAACTTTCACACAATGAGTGGTTCGAGTCTGGAATGCATTACCCATAAGTGTGGTGGAGATAGGTTCAATCAAGGCATTCAAGACGGCATTAGATGATTACTTGAATAGAAACATTGTGCAAGGCCACGGGGAAAGGGCAGGGCAATGGCACTAGGTGATAATGCTCATTTGGAGGGCTGGTGCAGACACAATGGGCCGAATGGCCTCCTTCTGTGCTGTTAAGATTCTGTGATTCTGTGACATGTTGATGGGGTTCAATCAAGTAATCTGGGAAGAAACTCATGTGGCACATAAACACTGGCACGGATCTATTGGTCCAAATGACCCATTTCTGTGCCGCAAATACATAGTAGTACTTAATAATTAACATAAAGGATCTCTGGCTGATGGGGACAGCAAGTGTGATGCATCTCCTTCCTGTGAGGACGTTTCATTCTATTCACCCCTCCCCCGTTCCACTAAGCCACTTGGGGTTCCACAGGGAACCCCGGCCAGCTGACACAAGTGGGTTTCAGCACTCCGCCAGGAACCGCACATTCCATTAGCTCAGTCCGTCAGTCCCCCCGCTACACCCTTCCTGTTTGAACAAAGCTCCTCTTACATGAGGTTAGCCTCAACCTACGTACTTGCAGTTCCCACTTAAGTCTGCAACGCAAAAATGCTCTGCTTGTGAGATGTGAGAAAGCACATCAATTTTGTGCAAGTCGAGAAAGAATTGGGTGTTGCTCCAATAAACTCAAGGGTTTCACACTCCAGAAGAGAGCAATGGTGTATTTAAAAATGAACCTAGAAGTACGTAGGATTTATAACACAGAAACAGGCCATTCGACCCAACTGGTCCTTGCACTCTGCATGTTCTACAGGAGCCTCCACCACCTTACTTTAATATTACCCTATCAGTAAATCCTCCTATTCCTTTCCCCTTCATGTACATAACTGCCTTCCCCTTAAATGCATCTACGCCATTCATCTCAACCACAGCAAATTCTATATTTATCACCATTCTCTGGGAAAAGAGGTTTCCTCTGAATTTCTTACTGGGTTTATTATGAACTATTTTATATTTATGTCCCTCGCTTTTGGATCTCCCCACCCCCCACCGAGTGGAAACACCATCACTACGTCCACTCGTCTTAAATTTTCACAACCTCAACCTTCATCAGATTCTCAGAAAACGCAAATCAGTTGTAGAGTTAGTGTGTTTTCTGATCAATCACGCCATTTTACATATAATATATATGTGCGTATCTGTTACAAAGTCAGGCTATTATTTTTTAGTATTACAGGCACGTAAAACTGAAAATGGCAAAAAAGCAAAGCTACTAAAAATGCATACACACCTCATTTGAAACATCCACGACCAAGTTATCATCACTCTTATCGCCATCACTGTCCTGATAATAAAAAGACGATGATGTAAGAAGCTATGCACAAGGCAAATGAAACCAAAGAGTGTAATTATGTGCAGTGCAATATCAGTATCAATATCAGCCAATGGCTTGAGGTTGGCTGTGTGAAATTCCTCACTCCTTCCCCCCCTGCACTACTTCAACATGAGCTTCGTTTTATTGGTTTTAAACAGGTCATCAGCTTCACCTGAAAAGAGTGGAGAAGGACGAGCTGTGTTGGTTGTATTTCACAGTCTGATTTCAAGCTCTACGTCTCTGAAAGGTCATTTTCCGAGCCCAGACCACCTGTGAGGAGCCTTGCCAATGGGGCATCCACACCAGGAAATCGTGGGCAGGCCGTATCTGACTTTCCAGCATGTGGCGAGTGAGTGAAGCCCATTGACAGCACAAAGCCACAACGTTAGCCTGCAAGTATTTCAGACCCTATACTTAAAAGAGTATATTCTTCATGCTAATTCCTTGTGGTTATCGTTGCCTGGGCGGAAACAGATATATTTGCACTTTTGCATCATGTTGATGCCACACTGCCGACACATGTGGGCCTCGTGATTTTCAGGCAATTTAGTTTTTCGTTTCCTGTGAGTTTTAAATCAAAAGTCATCCAGGAGTCGCAGAACTCAGGAGTGAACGGCAACAGATTAGCAACGACTCAGTGTTCTCTTTCAAGACCGTGCAGCATCATAATAGGGATGTGAATGATGTCAGTGCCAGGGCGATGAAATGTTCCACAGCAGTCGAGCATTCCTGAGTGAGGAGTAGTGCAGGCTTATTGTCATCCATAAACAAACTTCACTGAATAAACCATCCAGAAGCACGTGGTATTTCACATGCAGTATCCTGCACTGGTGACACTGCTACATGGAGGCCTCATTTTGTTTGCCTTATTCTTTCATGGGTCGTGGGTGCTGCTGGCAAGGCTGGCATGTTTTTGCCTGTTGCCCATCCCTTGAACCGCACGGCTTGCTAGGCCACTTCGGAGGGCAGTTAAGATTCAACCACATTTCTGTGGGTCGGGAGTTCACACGTAGGCCACACCAGGTAAGGATAAGGGATTTCCTTCCTTAAAGGACAGTAGTGAGCCAGATGGGTTTGTACAACAATCAACGCCTGTTTCATGTCCAGCATTACTGAGACTAGCTTTCAATTATAGGTTTTATCAATTGATTTTAAATTCTACCAGCTGCCATGGTGGGATTTGAGCCCATGTCCCCTGAGCATTAACCTGAGCCCCTGGATTACTATTCCATTACCACCGCACCCACATCTTCTCAACCTCTATGAGGTTGTGATTGAGGACAATACACAAAATACCACTTTTGAAAGAAAACATTCTCCCCTCCCACCAGCTTCCCCCCCTCTCCTCCCAAAAGTGCTGACATCCCGCATTCTGATGGGTGGCCGCCAATCTCCCCTACCTCATCTGAGTGACCACTCCTCATATATGATATACTGGGGTGGAAGCTCACCTTGGTGTGAAGTCACACAGCTAATGGTATGACATCAACCAACCATTACAAACCTTATTCATTAATCATTTGTTTTGAAGTCAACGGGACAAGCAGCCTGTATGATACCATCCAACAACAACAACTTGCATTTATATAGCAACCTTAACATAATGAAACATCCCGAGGCACTTGACAGAACCTTATATAACACCATTTGACACAGAGCCGTATAAGGAGATATTAGCAGATGATCAAAACCAGGAGCGTCTCAATGGAGGAAAGAGAGGTGGAGAGGCGTAGGGAGGGAATTCCAAGCTTAGGGCCTGGGCAACTGAAGGCACGGCTACCAATAATGGAGTGATTAAAATCAGGAATGTTCAAGAGGCCAGAATTAGAGGTGCACAGATATCTCATAGGGTTTGTAGGACTGGAGGGAATTAGAGATAGGGATGGATGACAGGGATCCCCCTCCAAAACAAATGGAGGGATTTGAAAGCAAGGGTGAAAAATTAGCTTTCCTTGACCAGGAGTGATGGTTGGAGGGGACTTGGTGCGAGATGGGTCACAGGCAGCAGAATTTTAGTTGATCCCAAGCTTGCGGAGGGTACAGCATGGTGGCTCAGCCTGGAGTGCGCTGGAATAGTCAAGCCCTGAGGCAACAAAAAATGGGGGTTTCAGCAGCAGATAAACTGAAGCAAGGGCAGAGTCAGGCAATGTTTGGGAGGTGGAAACAGGTGGTCTCAGTGATGGTGTGGATACGCGGTGGAGAGCTCATCCCCGTGTCTTTCAGTGGACATGTGACCGCCGCACGGTGCAACCCTTTCCTCTCCCAAGAGCAAGACACACAAACAAATACATTCTGACAGGAACCACTGGATAAAGATTGTGTTCTTTACCGCGGGAGCCAGAAGCAACATACACTGCTTTGGTGTAGAAGAGAATTACAGGGCTTGTTTGTCCTTCCGGCTGTTAGGGCATTCTCTCTGGACCACAGCCAATAACATGAGCGTGAGGGTAAGCAACAAGCCCTGTCCCAGTGTTCGGTCAAGTCTTTGATGAGCAGGTTGCACTAAGATTCACAAAGGGGCTGGAATTTGGAAATTCCTTCCCCCATGACAGGACAGAAGAGATGGACAGCTCATCAAATGAAGAAATGCGGACATGTCTCACTGCATCAGAATACTCTAGCTTGCAGCCCAGTGGGTAGTTGCAATGAATGGTCAGCAACAGACAGTAGGTGGAGGAGGCTCCAGAAATCCAGCTCAGTGGAGTTGGGGTAACCGGGGCCAGCTAGGCAGACCCTGGCAAGGGGGTGGGAGGGGTGGTGATGTTACTGAGAAGGTGGCTGTTACCACCAGGGTAGTAGGGGAATAGGGGGAGCACCCTCCTTCCCTGCCATGTGCCTGCAAAAAAGTGTTAATCCAAACCTGCGACCTCTACCCCCTAGAAGGACAAGGCCAGCAGACACATGGGAACACCACCACCTGGAAGGTCCCCTCCAAGCCACTCACCATCCTGACTTGGAAATATATCGGCCGTTCCTTCACTGTCGCTGGGTCAAAATCCTGGAACTCCCTCCTTAACAGCACTGTGGGTGTACCTACACCACATGGACTGCAGCGGCTCAAGAAGGCGGCTCACCACCACCTTCTCAAGGGCAATGAGAGGTGGGCAATAAGAACGGTGGTCTCGCCAGCAACGCACACATCCTGTGAAAAATATAATTTTAAAAATGTGGCGGTCCCCCAATGTGGCGAAGTGCCCACTGGAGCTGGTAAAATACCAGTGGCGGTGGAAAGAGGCCCTTAATCGGCCATTTAAGGGGCCTCAATTGGCCTCAGGACAGGAGGGCTGTCCACCATTGGTAAAACGCCAGCAGTCATGGGAAGATGGCGGACACTCCACCCCACCCCCACCAGCCCACTTGGATGTTTTCACCTTCCCACCTTCCCTCTCACCTTCCCTCCCACCCCACCACCCCTACCCCTCCCCTTTCCCCACCCCCCACCAGCACCCTGCCTTCAGGCACACTGCCTAGGGCTTCATAAAGTCCTGGCCTTTGTGGGGTAGGTTTTCACACTGGCAAGTCCCCTGCTGCTGAGCTCTCAACCTTGTCTGTGTCAAGTTTTTCTGGTTTAGGGGAGGGGAATTGATCCAAGATTCCCACTCCTTGAGCAGGATTTTTCCCACAAGGTTTAGGCTCCTGGCCATCAGGCTCAATTGGAGTCAGAAGTCCGCACTGTGCAGGGTAACAAACACCCGGCTGCGGGTTTCCCCGAATTGGCCAATTAATGGCCAGAGTGTGGGCTCACTGTCCAATTAAAGAGCCTTCCCCCACCCCCACCCCCGGCTTCAAAGCAGCAGCAAGATACCATGGCAGGTCAGTAAGGGAGAGGGTCCTCCAAAAATGGAGGCGCACTCTCTCCAACCTTTTTAAATCTAAATTAATTTTTTTAAAAAGCCATTGTAACCAGGTCACCACTGTGAGGGAGGGGGGGGGGGGCCTTGCATAGGTAGCCTGCAGCTGCAGTTAAGCCTGGCAGGCAGTGGGGGTGGTGGGGTGGGGGGTCTTCTAGGCCTGCCTGGAGCGTTGACTCCCCAGTTTACCACCAGGAGGCTGCCTCATAGCAGCTGCACATGCCCCAGCCGTCTGCGAGAAGCTGGAGGCCGTCTGGAAAATTCCACAATTGGTCTCACCGGGCCACTATCTACCCTTAATTCGCTATCTTCCTCTTGTGGATGGGCAGCCCTACCCAGCTACCAACAACCCCCCAACCCCAACCCCCCCCACCCCACACCCCACCCCCCCCCCCCCACCCCCCCCCACCCCCCACCAACCCCCACCTCCGCATCCCCCCCCACCCCGCCAACCCCCATTCCACCTCTGGGAAAATGGCCCAGGGTGAGACGGAGCCAAGGAACAGGCACAGCAGCGCAAAATTATGTGCCTTCCATATCCTCCTCTATCGGAGGTTAAAAATCAGGCCCCTTGTTTCTTTATCGTTGGAAATATGTGTCTTGAAGTCAGCAGAGGATAGGAACAAGCTGACAGTGATGCCCGGTGTCAGTCTCTATCTAACCTAACACATGGAGACATAGCCACTGGCATAAGGTGCTGGAGGGTGGTCAGTGCCTAGAGGTCTAAATGCCAACATTAGTCAGTGCCTTCAGGAGACAAAAAAAAAGGAACTGGGGAGAAAATAAACAAGCCAAGACAGGTTGAATGTGATCGTGTTCCTGAGTGGAACACTGCAGGGAACGAGTACAGTCAGATACGTGATCCACAGCAAACAGAATCACTAATAGAACCTTCAGCACATCAGGCAACTGTGGTACACGAATAAACAAGATTAATACTGGAATATAACATGCATAACTGAGGCACGAGGTGAGAAGTAAGAACATCAATCAACACTAGGCTCCCTCATTGCAGCACACAAGTTGTCAAGCCCTGCAATAGAGCGAATTCATCAGCTTGTGTGGCCCCTTTAAAGATGTGCAGAGCCGTACAATAATATTTAAATTGGATTACAAGAAGGCAGACTTCTACTGGGCATTAGTGCCCACTGACCTGCCAATTGGATTGCTCGATTATAACGAACCATCCACTATAACAGCAACAGAGGGCACTGTGGTAATTTAATCTTTCATGGAGGTTATCTCTATAGGAGACTGGCTGTTAGAAGAGAGGTTATAATAGCCAAACAAAATGAAGCTATATCACTATTTTTAGCCTTGTACTGGCTTTCGTCAAAGGAACACTCAGCACTGTTTTTGTATCTCTCTGCGCTCCTTCAGCTCCTGATCTGGAAGATCTGGAAACTGTCTTCCAAATGATCTGTGCTTTAATCGAGCTGTTTACAAAGTCCCAGTTGCATCACCGGTTTATCAGAACTGGCTGAGAAGCCCCCTCAACAAATGCTAACAGATTTGGCTCCTGCCAGCAGTTTGATTGGCCGTTTGGCAGTGATTAAGCACATCTCGCAGGCCCTGGATTTGCTCCTGGGCCCAATCACCATTTGACCCAGTTTAAAAAGTAATAATTACAGTGGCATTCTGTGTGGGGCGTGTTAAACTGAACTGCTTTCCATTCTTTTTCTCCTCCCCTTTCCCCCCCCCACTTACAATTCAAATCGAAGTTAATAGCTGCTACACCACTGGCCTGCAGTCATGTTACTTAGCAACCAAATCAGAAGGGTCATGGACCTCAAGAGTCAAGCCAACAATAGTGCCTTAGAAAGCAGCCAATTCATACAGATTTACTAATCAGCTTGGGATCTACTTTCAAGGCGAATGTATCTGTGTGGGTTACACTATTTAGTCTCTTTTTTTCAGTGAGTACAACACTCCCTATTTTCAATCTATCCCCCAATCGTACACAGGTCAGACAGAGAGGGTAGATGGCTGAGCAAGACTCAAGCGTATATTGATGTTGCTCTGAAAGCAGACAGGCAGGGCACTGAAGGGTCTTTTTTAAAAATTAACCCTCGATTTTTCCTGTACCTGTGGGCCACTGCTGGAATACAGCTGAAAGGATGCAGTCATTGTGGCACCTCCTCACTTGGCCATTCTTCATGTATGTGTCCCAATGCTGAGCTTGCCCACTACCCTCTTTGGTGAAACGTTTGGTCACATCTCCCCAAGTAGCTCCTCCTTTGGCTCAACATTCATCTTGTTTCTGGTGAAGGGTCTGTGAGGCACCTTGAGACATTTTTCTCCCTCAAAAGGGCTGCATAAATGCAAGTTGTTGGCTTTGCTGGTGAAACCAGGGAGGCTGGACATTAAGCGAGACGACAACACAAGCTGGGATTTTGGTTCCAGATTGATGGCAGCCAAGCCACCGATGGATAACCGGAAAAATAAGAGACAGGTCTGTTGCGACAGCTTCCATGTCTGACGCTCTTGTTTATGTTGTTACACCGCTGATACATGGCTCAGCTTTGCTTTGAGGTAGCTGGGTCTGAACAGAGCCTCAGCAAGTTAAGTTGAGCGTTTGCTACATTGAGCAGGGTTTGATTACTTCAGTTGAAACTCACAGTGGGGCTGACACGAAGAAATAGAACACTCGGAGCTCAGCAGTGAAGTTGCAGCTCATTTCGTGGTGACCAGCAGAGGACAGCAAACTGTAGTTTGACAGCGTTGAGCGTTCCAGAGAAAGCAAGGGCTGAATCAATTCCTCTAAGACGCACACTGAGCCTTGGGATGCTGCTTAAACGTGTTATTTGGTGCCATAAATTAAAGTTAATCATGCCTTTGAATGGATTTCTGTGGCAACGAGCAAAGACTGTGGAAAGGTTCGGAGGAGGAAATGGTCACTGTGTTTATGCAATGCTTGAAAGGACCATTTCCTAGCCAGTATAAATTTTGAAAGGGGCCTTTATATAGATGGTGAGTTGGCAAGGGAGACACACAGTACCAATGTGCTGTGCCATGGAACGATCGGATATGGGTTAGTGCCTCCGTATTCCACATGTGGGACCCCATGGGGATCGTTTTGATCTTGGGTAGAAATGGAAAACAGGCAAAACTCAAATAAGCAAATTATACCCTCCTGCCGAGGTGTCAAAGTCATTGAAAGTGAGAATCAGGAAGGATGCCTAAGTCTCGTATCGCCATGTTATCATGTTGCACAGAGTCCGACTGACTCCCAATTATATTCTAATCACCAATTCAAAATACTGTCATAAAACATAGGGCTATTTTAACATGATTTTTGTGTATTTAAATCCTCGTGAGGGAGCAATTTCTACAGCTGCGGTATTAATAGGGCACTGGATTTTACAATCCAGACATCCTCCACTTGGTCCCCTTGCCTGGGTCAGTGAAACATCTGTGTCAGCCACTGTAACACAGACTGTCCATAGATGTGGGGCAAAAGAGGGAAGAGGGTCAGCGTCTAAATGCAAAGATCAAACCAGAAGGCAGCCTGCTCAGACCACTTGCATTTTAAATTGTAGTTGCAGCGGGTTAGCGGTTCAAAGCCACTTGAAATGCAAAAAAGAAAAAGTCTTGAATTAACAGTTGGTGGACTGTTGATAGTAAATGCGCAACATTAGTAACTCCAGGACAAACCAATTAATGCAGACAGGCCTTTTCAACAGGCTGCTTAAGCTTTGTTATTAGGCTGAGTTAAGCACAATGGGATCCCCAACACCCCATTATCCGAGGGGCCTGGGAAAAACTCGAAAAAACCTCGGGATATTCAGGCACAGCCATACAGTAAGCACACAGAAAGACAGGCTGGCGGCTTGCTACAGCCCAAGGGCTGAACAATGGGGGTCTCAATTGTGCGAATGAGCAGGAAATGAGGTTAAGAAGCTTTATCTGTGCGCAGCGTTTCCCCACTGATGTTTTTCCTTTACAACACGACACCCATTGATATGAGAGGAAATTAATTTTTTAAAAACCGATCTGCATCGCGACAACATTTTCCCTTTCTCAAGGGTCTGTGTAAAATTAAATTTCTGAAACCATAGTGACAAACAAAAGCTGGAAGACTGCCAACTGCTATGTGACCTATAAAATGTAATAAGAAATCGTTATGTACGGTTAGCACTGACAAAGATTCTCATGGGAATTTGAAAATGTAACACTAGGCTACCTACCCGCTCAGGTGAACGTAAAAAAATCCTACAGCACTATTTCAGGAAAGCACAAGGGGAGTTATCTCTTGTGTCCAGGCCAATATTTATCTTTCAATAAATACCCCAATAAACTATCTGTTCATTACCACTTTTGCTATTTGTGTCATTTCACTGTGTGAAAATTGGCTGCTACATTTCCTACAATATAGCAGTGACTGTGCTTCAAAAAGTATTTCATTGGCTGTAAAGCACTTTGCCACATCTGGTGGCAATGAAAGGCACTATATAAATGCAAGTCTTTCTTTTTCTCGAATATATGTTCCCAGAGACAAGAGTATTGGGCAGGATTTTCCCATCAGTGAGGTGGGGGGGGGTGGTGCGTGGTGGGGGCAGAACTCCTGACGTCACCGCGGCCCATTTAAATCGTCTGGTGGGTGGGGGTTCAGCAAAATCAGCTGCGTGCCCGCCAACCTGTCAATGGCCAATTGAGGCAATTGACAGAGTCATTAAAGTAATTAATGGACCCGCTTGTCCAACCTTAAGGTTGGCGGGCAGGCCAGGAGCCCTGGTGGGCTTCAGAAAAAGCACAAAACCTCATCCACGGGCGGGATGAGGTTTCATGTAGGCTTTAAAAAATTTTATTGAAGTTTTAAAAAAAAATTATGGACATGTCCCAACTCATGTCAGGGATTTTATTTATCTAAAATTTTTGATATTTTTGACAGTAGAGCCGATCTCCCTGAGGCAGCACTTAGCCTCAGGGAGATGAGTGCTCTTTCGTGCACATGTGTGAAGGAGCGCACTCTCAGGTTTAGGGATTCCACCACCCCCCCGACCACAAAGGGAGTGCATAGCGCTTCCGTGTGGACATCACGCTGGGCGGGCCTTAATTGGCCCGCCCACATAAAATGGCGGCTGGCCCCTGATTGGGGGTGCCGATCGGAGGTGCGCCTGTGCATGACCCCACTTCAACTTCTCCCCTGATGGGGGGAAATCCTGCCCATTATGTTTGCATATTTCTGGTATTTCTGATTGACATGATTGCTTTTGAGATACATATGCTTATGTGATTTATATCATATTGATAAATATGCAAGTATGGTTTCAGTGAAGACAGTCTGTGATCAAAAATCTAAAAGATTGGTGACCTCAGGACCTTGCAAGGTGCTTTATAACCCATGAAGTACTTTAGAAGTATAGTCACTGTTGTAACATAGGAAACACAGCAGCCAATTTGCTCACAGCAAGCTCCCACAAATAACAATGAACCAAATCACCAGATTCTCAATGTTAGTTTGAGGGATAAATGTTGGCCAGGACACTGGGAAAACATCCCTGCTCTTCTTGGAATAGCCTCATGGGTTTGTTTACATCCATCTGAGAGACCAAGTGGTACCCCGTTAACATCTTATCTTAAAGATGGCAGTGCAACACTCCCTCAGTGCTGCACTGTGCTAGCCCAGATTTTGTATTTAGTCTCTGGCTTGGGACGTGAACCCACTTTCTTCTTACTCAGAGGCCAGTGTGCTAGCAACTGAGCCACAGAAGACACTGGAGAATGTCTGACAGTAAAAACGTGTTAATTGTGCTGCTCTTCATTGCTGATTCTTCAGCTACAGCTTTATGAATATACTGGGATGCCCCACGAAGATATCATGCTGTACTGTACAGTGCTGGTACAAACCGGAGCTGAAGGCATTTTCACATGAGGTTAATGAAAGACAGATGAAACATCCCTAATTGCCTTCAAGAAGGTTATGGTGAGCTGCCTTCTTGAACTGCTGCAGTCCGTTTACTGAAGGTATTCCCATGCTACTGCCAGGAGGGAACGCCAGGATATTGACCAGCGGCAATGAAGCAATGGTAATATAGTTCCATCACACTTCTGACTTGTGCCTTGTAGGTTAAGGAAAGGCTTTGAGAAGTCAAGAGATGAGTCACTCACTGTTGAATAACCAGACTCTGACCCGTTCTTGAGGCCACAATATTTATGTAGCTGGTTCAGTTAACTTTCTGGTCAACAGTGACCCCGTCACCCACCCTCACCCCGATCCAGGTGTTGATAGTGGGGGATTCAATAATGATAACATGCTGCTGAATGTCAAAGGAAGGTGGTTGGACTTTTCCTTGTTGGAGATGGTCATTGCCTGGTCTTCTGTGGCACAAATGTTACTGGCTATTTATCAGGACATGCCTGCATGTTATACAGGTGTTGCTGCACGTAGGCATAGGCTGCTTCCATATCCGAGGAATCACAAATGGAACTGAACATTGTCCAATCAGCAGCAAATAACCCGTCTTCTGACCTTATAATGGAAAGAAGATGATTGATGAAGCAGCTAAATATGTTTGGGCCTAGGACACTACCCTGAGCAACTCCTGCAGTGATGTCCTGGGGCTGAGAGGATTGGCCACAAATAACCACAACCATCCTCCTTGGTGCTAGGTATGAATCCAGACAGTGGAAAGGTTCCCCTGTTTCCCATTGACTTCAGTTTTACTAGGTTTGCATTGATGCCATGTTCAGTTAACTGCTGCCTCGAAGTCATGGTCAGTCACTCTCGCTTCACCTCAGAAATACAGCTCCTTTGTCCATGTTTGAACTAAGGTTACAATGAGTTCTGGAACTGAGTAATCCTGGTAGAATCCAAACTGAGCACATCAATGAGCAGATTATTTATAAGTGCCGCATCATAGCACTATTGATGACACCTTTCACCACTTTGATAATGATTGAGAGTGCATAGATAGGGCAATAATTCCAGATTGGATTTGTCCTTTATTTTGGAACATAGCTGAGTAATTTTCCACTTTGGCGGGTAGATGCCAGTGTTGTAGCTGTACTGGAATAGTATGGCTAGAGGCACAGCTATTTCTAGAGCACAAATCATCAGCATATTTGCTAGAATGCTGATGGGAACCATAGCTTTTCTGTATGTGGTGGGCTCAACCATTTCTTAATGGCATGTGGAGAGAACCAACTGGCAGTGATGGTGAAGACTTCAATAGGAAGCTGAGATGAATTTCTGGCTGAAGATGGTTCCAAATGCTTCAGCCTCATCTTTTGCACTCATGTGCTGGGCTCTGCCATCACTGCAGATAGAGATATTCATCCCCTTCCCATTAGTTGTTGAATTGTCCACCATCATTCACGAATGGATCTTGCAGGAATGCAGAGTTTTGATCTATTAGTTTTGGGGTCACTCAGCTCTGTCTACAGCATGCTGTTTCCATTGTTTAGCAAGCATGTGGCCCTGTGCTGTAGCTACACCAGGTTGACACCTGATTATAGGTACTCCTGGTACTGCTTCTGGGGTGCTCTTCTACACTCCTCATAGAACCAGGGTTTGTAGCTTGGATGGACAGTAAAGATAGAGTGAGGGATATGGCAGGCTATGAGGTTATAACTTGTGGAATATAATCCTGCTATTGCTGATGGCCCACAGTGACTTATAGATGCCCAGTTTTGAGCTGCCAGATCTGTTCTGAAACTGGCCCATTTAGCACTGTTGCACTGCCCTACAGCATGATGCAGGGTACTCTCAGTGTCAAGATGGGTATTTGGCTCCACAAGGGTTTTGCAGTGATCACTCCTGCTGCTACTGTCACAGACAAATGCATCTGCGACAGGTTAGATTGGTAAGGATGAGGTCAATTAGGTTTTTCTCTTCTGTAGGCTCTCTCAACACTTGCCGCAGGCCCAGTCTGACAGACTTGCTTTTTAGTCAATAGGGGTGCCACTGAGCCACTCTTGGTGATCAATATTGAAGACACCCACCCAGAGTACATTCAGTGCCATTGCTCCCCGCAGTGCTTCTACCAAATGCTGTTCAACATGAAGGAGTTCTGATTCATCTGTTCAGGGAGGAAGTTTGCTGGTAATCAGCAGGAGGTTTTCTTGCCCATGTTTGACCTGATACCATGAAACTACGTGGCATCCATACTGATGTTGAGGAACCCCAGAGTCAGCCCCTCCCGTCTGTATACCACTGTGCCGCCACCTCTGGTGGGTCTGTCCAATGGCGGGTACAGGACATATCCAGGAATGGTGGAGACAGGGAGATGGTGGCATAGTGGTAATGTCACTGGGCTAGTAATCCAGAGGCCCAGGCTAATGCTCTGGGGTCATGAATTCAAATCCCACCACGGCAGCTGGTGGAATAAACAAGTCCGGAATTGGAAGCTAGATTCAGTAACGGTGACAGTGAAACTATCATCAGTTCTCGTAAAAAAAACCCATCTGGGTCACTAATGCCCCTTTAGGGAAGGGAAATCTGCCATCCTTACCTAGTCTGGCCTACACGTGACTCCAGACCCACGGCAATGTGGTTGCCTCTTAACTGCCCTCTGAAATGGCCTAGACAAGCCACTCAAGTCAAGGGCAGTTGGGGATGAGCAACAAATGCTGGCCTGGTCAACAACACCCACGTCCCATGAAAGAATGAAGCAATAAAAACAGTGATGAAGGAATTTGGACAGTGCTGGGAGATGGCTGATAGATATGGTTATGAGTATGAATATGTCAGGATGTGGCTTGACTAGTCTGTGGGATAGCTCTCCTGATTTTGCCACCAGTCCTCACGCTTTTGTGAGGAGGGCTGCAAGCTCGGCTGGACTGGGTGTGCATTTGTAGCACCTAAATCCAACGCTTAGGTGGGTGCTGGATGGTCTTTGCGGTTTTATTCCTACTATTCTTTTTTGCAACAGTTTGATGCAGCTGAGTGACTTGCTGGGCAATTTCAGAGGGCAGCTAAGAGCCAATCACATTGCTGCAGGTCTGGTGTCACACGTAGGCCAGACAAGGAGGGCACATTTCCTACCCTAGAGGACATTACGATTACCTTCATGGTCACCATTACTGAAAGTAGCATTTCATCGCCGATTTTTTTAATTAACTGAATTCAAAGTTGCAAGTTGCCACGGTGGGATTTTGAACTCGTGTCTCCGGGTTATTAGTGAAGACTCGGGATTACAAATCCAGCAACACAACCACTAAGTTACCTTACTCGATATTGATTGCGGTGTCACAGCGACTAATGTCCCTCCCATCCCTGTGGACGAAATCTTCTGCCCCAGGAGCTGCTGAGCTTGGAGGCAGGAAGGTTACTTAATTAGGTTGGGCGGGGGCATGCCTAAACTCTGCCACCATCCTGCCCCCAGCGAAATTAAGTTCTGGGCGGGCAGGTCCACGGTCGACCTTCCTGTCCTGCTGCCAATTAAGATCCTTAAGTGGCCAATTAATGACCACTGGAGGGCCTCTGCCTACCACTGCTGGAATTAACCCAGCTCTAGGCGGGACTCTCACCATGTGGCCTGCATGACTGGTAAAAGTGTGCAAGCTGCCTGTCACCTGGACGGAGTTGAGGGGTGGGTCCCCTTGACCACTCAGTGCCTGATTGGGGCAATGGGCATCAGGTAGGGGTGGGGTACCTGCTGGGAACCATATTCCTGCCCTTGCTTCCAGCCCCTACCTCCATGCGACTTGACCCCAAGAAACTAGCCCTGCACACACACACCCCCCCCAATCATTATTTACCCTTCTCCTGTGTTCTGGGACTCCAGGGTGGTGGTGCTGTTCTGACAGCAGCCACAGCTACTTCCATGGTGCTGTCGATCACAGGAACTGCTAGCATCTTATTGGCCGGCAGCTCTTGGTGGGCGGGGTTTCTGCCTCCGGGACTTGATTCTGGAGGAAGATCCACTGGTGTCCCTGGATCTCGCTGATTGGGATCCAGTGGACCTTCCGAAGAAAAAGCAGCACAGGTCTTTCATTGGCTCTCCAGCTGGCAGGCGAGACCCTTGTCACCAACAGAAGATCCTGCCTGATATGTCAGTGACATTGTAGACCTACTTCAAGATTTTTCATGTTGCCTGGTTCTATTGAACCAAACAAAGCATTGTTAAAGATTGTGTTTACAATTTCATTAGAAATGGCAATCAGAGGAAATTTTCTTGTACACGTACACCGCAATAGAACTATTTTCACACAACCCCAAGGACTGAGCAGTGCACTTGGTTTGACCTGGGTCTTCCACCTCTAGGAGTTGTGTGTGAATCAAGCCCGAAGTGATCATTGAGAGTTTACTGCGTCTGCTGGCTGGAATGGGCCAGGCATCAAATGAGCTTGAAGTCTCCATCCAGTTGTTGAAGCTCTAAATTGTCAATCGTACTCAGTGAGGCCATGGAATGCTTTGTGGAGGACTTAGAAAAACCTGCTTTACTGTGGTTGGGCTGCTCTTCTAAGGCTGGGGTAGAATAAAGGGGGCTTTCCCCTGTAGCCATTTGTGCTACCCCCTGGCCTTGGGAGTGAAAAGTGATCCCAATCTTGAAAACTGACAAGTCCACGCAAATTACACCAGCATCATTTTCCTCCCTGATAACCAACGCTTCAAGGGAATTAAATCCACACTTCACACTTAAAAGCATTACTACAAGAGACAAGGAACAGAGCAGAAAACATGGAGCTTCGAGTCTGCTATCCTTTATGTCTTCCTTAGTGTCAAAAATTCTTAAAGTGCCAACAGGACAGGGTGGGCCACAACATCCAGAAAGAGCATTTAACCAGATTCCTGGGTCTCACAGGCAACATTTCAAATGCTACTATAGTACACAGAAATGCTGTCAACAGGAGACACACGCATCTCATTCACTTGCTGCAATCTGTGGTCCAAATGCTCCTAGGTTGTGGGGACTAGATATAGATTGTGAGTCTACTAATACAAATAACGTGAAGAGATGGCCCCACATGTTTACAAATATACAGCAATTGGCATTCTGCAGACTGGTCGTTCAGCTTAAGAATAAAAGGGGCAGAGTGTTGGGTCAGGCTCACTCTCCATAGACAGTAGAGAAACATCTGGACACTATACCAGCTCTTTAAAGTCACAAGTTAATGAATGGCATGTGTTCATCTGATGATTTGCTTTTCATCTATGGATATTTGTATTTATATAGCACTTTTCATGACCACCGAATGTCTCAAGGCGCTTTATAGCCAATGAAGTATTTCTTGAAGTGCAGTCACTGATATAATGTGGGAAATGCAGCAGCCAATTTGCGCACAGCAAACTGCCACAAACAGCAATAGGATAATCACAAAATCTGTTTTTTTTGCAATGGTGACTGAGGGATAAATACTGGCCAG
Organism: Carcharodon carcharias; assembly: GCF_017639515.1. Classification (NCBI taxonomy): domain Eukaryota; kingdom Metazoa; phylum Chordata; class Chondrichthyes; order Lamniformes; family Lamnidae; genus Carcharodon; species Carcharodon carcharias. The sequence continues at coordinate 136,975,905 of NC_054480.1, read as the reverse complement.
AACTTGGGGATAATTCCCCTGCTCTTCTTTGAAATAGTGCTTGGGATCTTTTACATCCACCTGAGCAGGCAGATGGGGGGGAAATCAGTTTAACGCTTCATCTGAAAGATGGCACCTCTGACAGTGCAACACTCCCTCAGTATTGCATTGGAACACCAGCCTGGATCTTTGTGCCGGAGCCCTGGAGTGAGCCTGGAACCTGGAGACACAGAGATGAGTGTGCTGCCAACTGAATCACAACTGACACTCTATGACATACATCTCTATCTCAATCTATAATACATTAAAAGGCATGCATACAGCATACATTGTCTGAAGGTATGACATATAACATTCGCATATAACATTTTCCTGGTCACCCTAAGCTGATAATAACCCTACTGATATCAAACACCGTACCCCTTGACTCGCCTAGAGTAACACCCTGGAAGACCTAACATTTAAAATCTTGCACATAACATGCACTTTCCTGTTAAGTGTCACCCTTACTTCTTGTCACATTTTCATCATCGCACTTTGTTGACAAGGCCCCTACTGTTGTAAATCGCCATATGCTCTGATTCACGGCAAACAATGCCACAGGAAGCCTGCTAGTACCTCTGGAGGCTAGCAGGGAAAGGAACTGGGTATTTTTGTTCAAAAGTCATCAAAAGCTAGCCTCCAGAGAACTGCACGAGATTGAGATTCAAATTCAAGCCGCCTGCTCACAATGGTGTTGTAACTATTATGCTGGCAATATGATATGAACTCTTTAACATACATAATGTCCCACTGAGTCTTTGTCATCACACTTCCTCTTCTTGCCATCGGTGCTGTAGTCGAGGGAGCCTCTGTGCTTGTCTTCAGCTCGCACACTGTCGGAGGGAGAGACAGATTTACTCTGGGGAAAGATAAGGACATTGAAATGTGTTAATCCTCTGAATTCTCTGCCCCCAGTTGCTGTTTTCACTTGTCAAAGGTGCATCTTTAGCAGCCCACACCACCTATGGAAATCCTGGTCTCTAGTTGTTTTTACATTGTAGGCCTGGCCTCTCAGGTGTGTTCCTATGTTTCATTTACACGAGAAGAATGTGTGAAGCAAAGGCCACTGAACTGCAGACACTGCCTGTGGTAGCTTGGCCGCTGTGTTGGTGTAATGTACTGTTGACATGACATAACGTCACCATAATGAATCCCTACTCATGTCTGCTTGCTGAGTCAGCCTGTACCTGGTCTTAGTTTGCACAAGATCGACGTTTCAGGAGCTGGCAGCATCAAATTCTCAGGATCTGGGCCACATCGGCAAGTCTGCCATTTATTTGCCCATCCTTACTTGCCCCCTAAGAAGGTGGTGGTGAGCTGCTTTCTTGAGCTGTTGGTAACTGTTTGACACAACTGAGCGTTTTATGAAAGGGCAGTTAAAAATCAACAAACTAGCGTAGGACTGGATTCACATGTAGGATAGGTAAGGATAGCAGGTTTCCTTCCCTTAAGGACATTAGTGAACTAGTTGGGTTTTTAATGATAAAACCATCATGGTCACTTTGCTACTGTTACCATCTCTTGATTTTCTGGCTGTTTTTAATTGAATCAAATTCTCAAACTGCCATGGTAGGATGGATGATCAGGCCAGCTCTCTGGAATACTAACCCAGTAGGATAATCACCACACTACCATAAACAGAAAGTGGTTAATAACAGGAACAAGGATGGTCTCAGAACAGTTCTGATGAAGAGTCATTGACCTGAAACATTTGACTCCGTTTCTCCCTCCACCGATGCTGCCAGACCTGCTGAGTATTTCCAGCATTTTCCGTTTTTGATTTCAGATTTCCAGCATCCAAAGTTATTTTTGATTCTGGAGTTGCTGTGAGTAATGAGGGGTGATGATGGCGAATTCCGACAGTTTGCCATCAAAAGCCCCCGCAAAATCCAGAATGAGATGTTTGTATTTTCAGAAGGTAAGGGTTTTCACCGACTGATCTGACCTTCTCTCCTTCCTCAACTAATAAAACCAAAAACAGACCAACTGGATTGTTGCTGGCCCGTATAACAATCACTATCTAAATACAAGTATTATCGCGGCATCAATAGCTGGACTTAGCACCATCGGGCTAGGCAGGGGATAATCAGCAGGTCGCATTGGACAGTGGGCTGGGACCGCTGAGGTCATGCTATCATGCTATCCACCAAGTCAAATAGTCCATTAATATTCGGTGTCAGGGCTCACATGAGAATAATTCTCAGGAAGGGTGAGGGTGAGGGGGCGGTGGGGGGGGGGCGGGGGGGGGTGGCGGGGGGCATCCATTGTCCATGTCCCAACATGAAGAAGAAAATGCCTTCAGCAAAAATGAAAAAAGGAACTGGGGCTGAAATATTAGCGAGAGAGTGCGCTGGGTATGAGGGATATATATGTGAGACAGCATGGCACTGGGTATGACGATTATACAAGTCAGTGGGGGTGGGTGGCGGGTGGTGATGTCTGGGTATGAAGATTAATGTGCAGGATCTCTGGGTCTAAAGATTATATATGTGAGGGGATTCTGGATATGAAGGTTATATATGTGGGGGTGTTTGGATATAGACTTGTTGGGGGGGTACTGGGTATAAAGATTATATATGTGGGGGGATTCTGGATATGAAGGTTATATATGTGGGGGTGTTTGGATATAGACTTGTTGGGGGGGTACTGGGTATAAAGATTATATATGTGGGGGGATTCTGGATATGAAGGTTATATATGTGGGGGCGTTTGGATATAGACTTGTTGGAGAGGGCGGTACTGGGTATAAAGATTATATATGTGGGTGGCATGGTTCACTGATTATGAAAGGGAGCTGTGGGTGCAGCTTTACACATCTTTGATGCAAATCTTGTAAAAAAAAAGCTCCTGAATGTGGCTGATCTTTAACAAAGTCCATTCAGTCTATTGATACTAATCTGTTGCATGAAGCAACAAACTGCTGAGAGGATGGGAAAAATGAAGGAATTAAAAGACAAAAGCACTTTTGATGATAAAATATATCCTTCAGCTTTAACTGGTTGTGTTTTTTTTTAGCAATGTGGCTCTTCAGCTTAAATCTCTTCCTTCGTCACCTGCGGAACGGCCTGTCCTTTCAAATAAGATCCTCCCCAGTAAAAGTATAATGAGTGACCTAATCAAACACTCTTAAACACAGCCACCTGGATTAATTCAAACAAACACCAGCACTTTTGAAATCGCTGCTTTCTGTGACCTCCCGGTGGCCTCCCTTATCAAATTCCAATGTTTCGAAAACTCTCTTCAACAAGCGAGACTGAGGGGAATCCATGAGAAACAAGGCCTGAACCAATCAAGTGTGAAAACACAAAACTGCTTCTATCTCCTGGAGCCACACCACCATGGTGGCAGAGAGCAAATAAGCTGTCACAGTGATGGAATAACGCACCCCGTCTGACAGGAGTGTTTGCCCTCAATGCTCTTTAACTATTGACAACCTGTTGATTTGTTTGTTTAGGCCAGGCAGCACCTGCAGCGCTATTTATTCCCCCTCAGTACCTCATCCAGCTTATTTAGATCTCAACACTGTGGCTACACCAAAAGGGTAGAGGTATAATTCTAGCTAGGCATTAGCTGTGGCACAAGTGGTAGCCCACCTGCCTCTGAATTGAAAGGTAGTGGATTCAGGCCCCACTCCAGGGACTGAGCTCCAACATGTCTAATGTCTCAAATATCACTAATGTCCTTTAGGGAAGGAAATCTGCTGTCCTTACCTGGTCTGGCCTACATGTGACTCCGGACCCACAACAATGTGGTTGACTCTTAAATGCCCTCAAGGGCAATGGGATGGGCAAAAATTGCTGGCCTAGCCAGCGACACCCACATCTCAAGAACAAATAAATAAATAGGAAAAAATCAAGGTTGACACTCCACAAGGGAATGCTGCACTGTCAAAAGTGCCGTCTTTCAGGTGAGATGTTAAACCGAGGTTCGGCCTGCTCTCTCAGGTGGACCCAAAAGATCCCTGGCCACTATTTCGAAGAATAGCCAGGGGAGTTCTCCTCGGTGTCCAAGCCAATATTTATCCCACCATCAACGTCTCTAAGATTGCCTGGGCATTATTCTTTCTTTCAATGGGCTGGATTTTATTGGAGGGGGGTGGTTTGCATTGCTCGCCACCCCCACCCCACCACCTCCACCAGCCCCACATTAGAAGGGTCAGTTGTGAACCGACCGACTTTTAAAAAGGCCGTCCACAGTAATAACGCACTGCCATCGGCCTAAACAAGCAGGAAGTGGAGCTTCTGCCCTCTCTGTGGGAGGAGGTCCCGTCCTCTAGCAGTCCCAGCCGTCAGCATCAGGACTCAGCAGTGGGCGCTGCTGGCACTGTAAGCAATCTCATGATGAAGACAACCATGGATCCCGGACTCAGGTTAAGTCTGGTATTTTGGGGCAGGGAGGGATCAGGCAACCTAGGGAGGGAGGGGAGGGTAATGGGTAGGTGACGGTGGGGGGTTTTGGAGGCCAGGTGGGGGAGACACAAAGGGTGGGGTATCACCTTGAGGGGATTGAGGGGTAGCGGAGCGGTGTGCTCCCCAGTGATGCACAAAGGGCACCCAACAAAGGATGTAACCCTCCCTTCCTTCCCGTTCTTTCACCTCGGATGGTGAAAAAGTGGACTGCACACTCTCACCCGCCTGCCCACACCAACCACGTTATGGCATGGGCACTTTAATATGCAGGTCAACTGGCTTGTTAAGAAGCTCAGATGCCTGTTAATGATTTTCCTTAAATTAGTGGGTGAGCTGTCGAATTTGGCACCCCTCCACCTACCGTGTTATGGGAAACCGGCATGCTGACATCAGGTCCGCAACCTGACGCCATCACGCCGGATTTTACACACGCGCAGCATGGCAGCAGTCCCAGTTTAGAAACGTCAAGTCCCAGCCAATTTAACACCAGAGTTATACCAGCAACAAACTGAACTACCCTGTGCATGTGGGTGTGCCAGCATCGAAGAAACATAGTTGGGCATCACAGCAGCATTGGCTTTGATGCCCATGATTCCTTCGAGCATTACAAGATGGGACAGACAGGGAAACATCCAGAATGCCAACCATGAAAAACAAAGCGGATGTGGAGGTGTTATCACACTCAGCATAACTGAACCACACCAAAATCATTGTTCTGCTTGGTCTTACACATGCCTCCATGTGAGTAATTGATAGAGGGAGACCGATCAGTATGTCCAATTTCGACAAGCTGTCAAAATATTAAAACGACACATGTTCTGCCATTTGGCCAATTATTGAACTACCATTGCATGTCGTTACAAAGCGTGTACAATTGGCCAGAGCATCACTGCTGCATCACCTATTCAATCTATCTCCAATAATGAATTCAATCTGAAGAGGCTTTTAACTTCCTGCCATTAAAAAGCCACTTTTGTGAAGACTGGCATTGTGACAACCTCGCCTATTTACTTCAATTTAATCTCTGTCACTCTCAGGTGATGCCAACCGGAGAGATGGAGACCAGTTTTTTCGAGCATTCGGGCCTTGCCATTATGCCGATTTTGGGCCTTTGTTTCAGTGGCAGCGGTTACAACTGGGCAACACTAGGACATCAGGTACACTGAACCAGCTCCACAAGTGCCAGTGGGCCGAAAGTTGAGTTGGTGAGTCCAGTACGGACTCATAATCGGCAAGAAAAAACATGTTTTGTTTGCTAGAGTAACTAAGATTGGTTCATTGCTATTTACAATTGCAGTGCAGAATGGCAGAGCCATAGGGTGCAGTCTCTCTCATGCCAGAGCACCTCAAGAGTCACTGCTTTATTCAACAACTGCCAATGGCTCCTTACTCAATGGTCTCACACAGCCAACATCAATTTGCCAAATGCGCAAAGCTCACATCTTTTCTCAGATCTACCCATCTTTGGAAAATCATATAAGCTTCCTTTATTCTCGCCATCAGTGATGCGAGACCTGCCCGCTGGCAGTCAGGGGCACTGGCATACTAAAATATGCCCAGCCCAGAGAATGCCAGGAGAAATGAGCCTCTCAGTAGCCCAAACCTAACATCAAACCTTCAATAAACTCCACTGACCTCCAGTGAGGGTGTGGCTTGGGGTGGGGGGATGGTGAAGAGTCCATTTGAGAACACTTGCCTGCATAACATTTGCCGGTGAGCATCGATGCTGCTTTATCCCCTTGTAAACATCTGGTGTGATGCATAAAAAATAATGCTGCATACAAATCTCTGTGCCTGAACTTGCCTTAAGCTAGTTCACACCTACTGATTAAAACAAGCTGAAATTGAGATTAAACTGATAGTTGTGTGTCACATAAGAAATAGGAACAGGAGTAGACCATTCAGTCCCTTGAGCCTGCTCCACCATTCAATAAGATCATGGCTGGTCTGTTTGTGTTTCAATTTCCACATTCCCATCTAACCCCGATAACCTTTGATTCCCTTGCCTAACAAGAATCTATCTATCTGCACCTTAAAAATATCCAATGACCCCACCTCCACCGCCTTCCAAAGCAGAGAGTTCCAAGGTCGCACAACCCTCTGAGAAAAAATTTGTCCTTATCTCTGTCCTATAAGCGCAGCCCCTAATTTTAAAACAGTGCCCCCTAGTTCTGGACTCACCCACAAGAGGAAACATCCTTTCCACGTCCACCTTGTCAAGGACGCTCAGGTTTTAAGTAGATGGAACTTTTTAAATCAAATCCCTAATTCCATTGAATTACTTTTTTTTTTAAAACCAAGTGCCACTCACTGACTGAGGTGAATCTTTGGTTAAGAAGCAGAGATTTTGATGTGTGACAGGAGGTCAAAAGCTGTGATGCACAATTATTTAGCTGAGCTATACAGACTGGGAAATGTCCCAGGTTCAACGCTCCAGTCAGTCTCTGTTGGGTTAACTGAACTCAACCAGGGCGGCAGGATAAGCACTACAATTGGTTTCAGCCCTTCTGGGTTAGAAAGGAGAATGTGGCCAGGGTTCCTGAGCAGTGCCCGGTAGCAGCTGCGGGTGCGCATGGAGGCACTGGGCGTCACTGTGACACATCAACAGTTTCAATGTCTGCCAACATTGGCACTCATGTCACTTGGCTAAGATAGTGATGTCCCACGGTGTGGTCAACACTGTTGGAAAAGGAGAACATCAACAACAAGAGAACAACATGGTAACAGCTGACGTGAGCAGCAGTCGCCTCAGTTTGGGATTTTAACTGAGTGGGAACGAGGCCGTTAAATCCACTTTCCTCTCAATGAAATCCCAATTCTTCTAAGCCAGCAAGGAGGAAGAACCAGGCGGGTAAAAGGATTTAAATTTAAATTGTTTCTCTGCTAGTCCTCCCTTCAAGTCAACGGGGGTTACACTGACTTTGTGAAACAGGCAATAACAGGTTGGCAGCCCCTTTTACATCACTTCTGATATTTTACTTTCACTTAGGCCAACAGAAATAAAAACTGAGAGAGATATAAAGGGAGCCGGGGACTATCGCGCAAACTCAATATGATCCCTATTGACTCCTTGCTGGTTGCCAGTTCCACAAGGGCAATGCCATGCTCTCCCAACTCCACCAAGTTGTACCCCACCAAACTTGACATTCAACTTCCTGCCTACTAAAGAGAAGCTATGAATACATCACAACCTGTGACAATTAAACCCTTGCAGTGGACAGCAATGACTTAAGGGCAGAAAGGCAAGAGCAAAAACAGACCAGAAGCACGCCGCTCCTCTTCCCTTGTGCCCTGGTATCACCAGTGCCAGCCTGGCATTTGCAAGTGGCAGCAATTGGAAACGCCCCACTGACAAATGGCACTGTAGGACCTGCAGCAACACCACAAGCAACCCGGCAAAGAGGGCAGGGTGGAAGGAAAAAACTGCACTTTACCATTCCTGCCCCAGAACCCACAGTGTGGAATTGCTTCCGACTTCACTCCCGCCCATTTTTACTCAGCACTGATTTATCTGCGCTCGAGCAGATGGAGGCGCAGCAGAGAGTCTCTCCGTGTTTCCTTACGGAGCACTTCTCCCATCTGCTGCATCAGGAACTTTCGAAGGCGCAGCTGCCGGAATTAATGAATTTTAAATGATCATTGCTTGCTGTAAAAGCTACATACATTACTGTTGGTAGGGGGTTTGCCTGAATGTGCTTCAACATTGAGAATATTAACCCTTACTCTCCTGAATCTGCTTGGTTAATAGCTCTAGGCTGTGCTCTGATCAATGGATGGTTTGTTTTGATGTGTTTCTTTGTGTTATCTTCTCTTCATTCCTGAAGACACTACCTGCTTTCCAACCGACATGAAACCATTTATTTTAAACAACAGTACATTAATAACAATTAAATTCGCAACATCTCAGTTACTGACATGGTGCTGGAGTATGATTCCCCCAGCTGCTGGCAGCCTGCCACTGGGGTTATTCAACTATAGGAAGCACAGTCAAATTGCCTTCTGTCCCCATATCCAAATGTGTTGGCTGCTGGGTTGTTTTATTGGTGATTTTCCTGGCCCCATGAGCCGAATTTAGTGCCCTCACGGTGATCTGGCTGAGATTGAGTGACACAGTATAGACTGGCTTAGTAGTGGTGCTCCACCAAGCGGCAGTTTTGCTTGCCTGGCCATTGGGAATCGTTGGCTGCCTGATACCTGAATCACCCACTACAAAGATGACACAGAATGTCAGCCGTGGCTCAGTTGATAGCATGCTTGTCTCTGAGTCACAATGTTCCAGGTTCCAGTCCCGCTCTGGGGTTCAAACACGAATAAAATCAAGGCTGACACTCTAGCGGAGTACTGAGGGTGTGCTGCACTGTTGGAGGTGCCGTCTTTCGCTTGAGACGTTAAACCGAGGCTCCATCTGGTTGGTGGATGTTAAAGGTCCCATGGCACTATCTTGAAGAGCAGGTGAGTTCTCCCCAGTGTTCTGGCCAATATTTATCCCTCAATGGACATTATGAATCACATTGCTGTTTGGAGTTTGCTGAGCACACATTGGCTGCTGCATTTCCTATATTGCAACAGTGACTACACTTCAAAAAGGTACTTAATTGGCTGTAAAGTGCTTTGAGATGTCCGGTGGTCATGAAAAGCACCATGTAAAAGCAAGTCTTTCTTTTCGCAAGGTGTGTACACGTTATACAAGCTGCCAGCTGGTGTAGTCGAGATTCATACACCTTTGTTCTCTTTGCCAGGTTATACCTCTATCCTCCCCCCATCTCCCAAAAGCACTGGCTCTTGCCGGCATCCAGTCCCAGCTGTGTCATACCTCAGCCTAATGGGATTGTGCACATGTGAAGTTAGCAAACGAGAATATTTTTACAAACACAATTCCCACCGGTATTGATGAGAAAAAAATAAACCTCCTCCTCCAGACAATCAAAGTTTGTGAATCGGGCTCAATCGGCTGATGATGTTTACTTTTTCCCATTGTGTGCTTTTGAGCTGTTTGCCACAGTTAACTGGTGTAAGTAACCATTGACTGGGGCAGGCTAAAGGGTCAAGGTTCAAAGTGCAGCTCTCCAGGCTTACCCTAGTTAAACTTTGGTATTCAGCATATGTAAGTTGTTGAATGGTTTGATTTGCTGTTGGACAGTGAGGTCTTGTTTGTAGTGGCAGCTGGTGTCCAATCTCCCCCCCTCATACCAGTAAGGATTCAAGTAACAAAAATAAAAACAAAAAAACTGCGGATTCAAGTAACGTTGGCTTCAGTCCTTCATGCACTGTAGAACGGTCCGGAATGTGTGCAAGTGTATATAATCAACCTTTACTTACATAGACTCCATTCAGTTTACTCCCCCCTGCAACCAATCATCAGGCTGGGATACCTGGATTTTAAAAACAGTCGTTATCACTCCACATGAGAATGTGCAAATCAAGAGACCGCACACCAAGATAAAACAGGAGCTGCAATCGGCTCCTTGAGCCTGCTCCGCCATTCAATATGATCTTCTACAGCAACAGCACTTTTGTATCCTATTCCTATGTCCTCTTTTTCCCTTTGGAGGATAGTGAGAGGTGGATTCCTGATTATCAGCCTGCTGAATCACATCATGAATGTTCCTTCCATAGCCAACAAGTCCTGGCATTGGACTTGAATCCCGAGCTTCTGGCCCAGGGGTAGGGACAGTCCCACGGCGGCACAAGACCTCCTGCCATGCTCCTGGATTCCCTTAATGTCTAAATCATCTATCCGCTTCAGTGTTGAGTGTACACCATGACACAGCATTCAGAGCCCTCTGGGGTAGAGTATTCCAAAGCCCCTCCTTATAGAGAAAGAAGATGGTGGCTCCAGTCGGAAGGTTGTCCTGAGCAGACTGTCAAAGTCATTCAGCAGATCATCCCATCGCCAGGTGTTATGTTCTTTCTGTTAGGCCGCTTTGCTCAGCAAACACAGTTGCACGCCTATCTACAGGTGATTGAGTTGGTAAACAAGATGCTGCAGACGCAGAGACCAATGTAAGGTGAAGCACATGCTGTTTATTAACACATGTAACAGAGTATGTAACGTGTGCTTCTCAAATCAGACCCTATTCCAAACTACTGATTAACATTGTAGCCCACGCTACACAGCGATTGGGTAATACAGTCACATGGTCAATCTTCTCACATTCTCTTAAAGGTGTATTGCACCTCAGATTACCACACCAGGGCACTGGAACAAGTGCCAAAACATACCTGGCCAGAGGTGAGAAGGGCCCTTCCCATCAGCTCTTCCACGTACACCAGGAATTTGAGACGCAGCCTCAAGAGGGGCATGGGGAGGGGTGGGATGGGATGCGAGTGGGAGAAAGAGCCTGTAAACGGAGTGCAGCTCCGTAACACAGGGCTCTGTGCTGTACGGATTATTCCCAGCGATGTATAGCAAGTCAGAGACCACCTACTGCTGGAAAGCCATCTATTTGGTGAAAGACGGCCACTGGCCAAGCTGAAACTTGATGGCCTTCCAGGACAAGCAGCTGTCCATGATCGGGTCTGAGACTGAGGGATGTACCGAACATCGGTGCAGCTATCCAAAGGGCTCAGTGTAAGTGGCCAAGGTCTAAAGCCCCGTCATTTCTCTTTGTGAGGCTGAATCCTATGTAATGTCCTCTCCAACTGAATGTGCCAGAAGAACCATGTGTATTAAGGAAAACAAGGCCCCTGAAAATTGACTATCTCAAACATACTTTCTCTGCGCTGAAAAGACTGTAGCAGTGCCGATGGAAATTGTCCAACTCAGTGTAGTGCAACATTTTGTCAAGTGTAATGATGTGCACAGAGATGAATGACCCACTGGAACCACTAACAATGTCAAATGCAAATGAAGCAGACTTTGAAGTGCAGCAACTGTATGTTCCAATATCACACTGCTTGAAACAATGTACCTCAGAATGCCTTTGAACTGCGTTGATGACCTGTACAGAGTATTTTTTTTATTGCATCTATTTATACGTTATATATAATATATAGCTTGCATTGTTTGCAGAAGGAAAACCTGTGGCTTGAAGTTTCAGCCCCGGGATCCAGTTATACTGCAAGTTCAGCACCAATGTGGAAAGGTTAATGCTTCACAGCGAAATTTCTGAGACAACTCCAGTCCTGAGGTTTCTCTACAGAGACTTCCCTCGAGACAGGACTGCCTCTGTTTCAGTTTGACACCTCATGAAGTGTAAATCCGGTGTAGTGCCAAACTAGGTTTGAAAAGTGCTCAAGGTATCCCTTAGGGTACATGGAGGGGTTTGGGGAAAGGAGGGGGTGGGGGGGGGGGGGAGAGGGTAGAGGGCAAGGAGGGGTGGGGGTGGTTGAACTTTGGACATATTTTAAGCCAGTCTGCAGTTAATTTAAATGTTTACTGTCAGACTGTGCCTCCTGTACATATAAAATGTTGAGGTTTTAACTGATGGGGTGGGGAGAGTGGAGGAGGGGTTGCAGAAGAGGCACTGCACAAATGCAGTTCCACTCAGGAAGCAGGGAGAGGGTATCACACTGCAGGGAGCAACCTCATCCCAGCAGGTACAATGCAAACACAGCATTGCCTTTTATTGACACTTCCGATTACATATCCATTCCCTGAGGAATTCCCCCTTGCATGAAAATGAGACCCCCGAGGATGCAATCTGAGAGCGCCAGCGATGTCAAGGTCGTGCTGAATCTCTGACACATTTCAGACCCATTCCCATGCTACCCAGGCAACGCAACAGGGGAGTTACTCATACCTACCCTGAACAACAGCATCTCACAGGCCCAGCAACAAGCTCCTGTCAGAACCTGTTGAACCCATTTGGGTTCCACAGACGAGCAGAAAACACCAAGAAGGCCCTTCATCAATCATAAGCACGTTTAAGGATGATCTCCAGGACACTTTTAGTTCAGGTAAATCTGGACACAAGGGGCTGTCAGGAGGGGAGGCAAATTTGACTATCTTCTGCGGTTATTTTAATGCAAAGGGGGCAAAATTCTCTCAACGGAGAGGTGGAGAATGGATCTTTTCTCTAAGATCAACCATCTGCTTATACACACTTGGAAATGGTACATGGTCGTGATTTCATCGGGAATCTTTGATTAAGGAGAAAAGACGGATGTTGGCTGGAGTGGACTGGGATAGGATTTTAGCAGAAAAAATGGTTGATGAGCAATGGCAGACATTTAAAAAAATAGTTCATGACTCACTACAAAGATATAACCCAGTGAGGAAGATGGATTCAAGGAAGGGGTTAACCAACCACGGTTAACCAAGGAAGTCAAGGATAGTATCAAATTAAAAGAAAAGACATACAATGTGGCAAAGATTAGTGGTAAGCCAGAGGATTGAGAAAGTTTTAAAAATCAACAAAAGATGATCAAAAAATTAATAAAGAGGGAGAAAATAAACTTTGAGAGTAAACTAGCAAGAAAAATAAAAAATGGACAGTAAGAGCTTTTTTAAAATATATAAAAAGGAAGAGAGAGACCGAAGTGAACATAGGCCCCTTAGGGAATGAGGCTGGTGAAATAATAATGGGGAACCAGGAAATGGCAGAGGAGTTGAATAAATACTTTGCTTCAGTATTCATGTTAGAAGACAATGATAGCATTCCAATACTAAATAACTAAGAGGCAAAAGAGGGGAAGAAAATAAATACAGTAACTATCACTAGAGAAAAAGAACTAGGGAAACTAATGGGGCTAAAAGCCAACTGATATGTTGCATCCTAGGATATTAAAGGAAGTAGCTACAGAGATAGTAATCTTCCAAGAATCCTTAGATTCTGGAAAAGTCCCAGATGATTGGAAAACTGCCAATGTAACACCCTTTTTCAAAAAGGGAGGGAGACAAAAAAATAGGTAACTGTAGGCCAGTTAGCTTAACATTTTCCCAATGACAGGTGTTAAGTCTATTATAAAGGATGTTTTAGGAGAGCATTTAGAATTACATAATCTAATCATGCAGAGTCAGCATGGCTTCATGGAGGGGAAATTATGCCTAACAAAGTTATTAGAATTCTTTGAGGAGGTAACAAGCAGTATAGATAAAGGGGAAACAGTAGATGTAATATATTTGTATTTCCAAAAGATGTCCGTTAGGGTACTGCACATAAGGCTAGTTAATAAGATAAGAACCCATGGTGTTCAGGGTAGTATATTAACATGGATAGAGGATTGGCTAACTAATAGAAGGCAGAGAGTTGGGATAAAGGGGGAATTTTCAGGGTGGCGACCTGTGGAGTGCCACAGGGATCAGTGCTTGGGCCTCAATTATTTACAATTTTTTAAATGACTTAGATGAGGCAAGTGAATGTACTACCGCCAAATTTGCAGAAGATACAAAAATAGGTGGGAGAGCAAGTGGTGAAGATGACTCAAGGAGTCTACAGAGGGATATAGACAGGTTAAGTGAGTGGGCAAAAAAGTGGCAGATAGAATATAATGTGGGAAAATATGAGGCTATGCACTTTGGCAGGAAGAATAGAAGAGCTGAATATTATTTAAATGGAGGAAGACTGCAAAAGGCTGCAGCACAGAGGGATTTGGGAGTCCTTGTGCATGAATCCCAAAAAGCTAACATATAAGTTCAGCAGGTAATAGGGAAGGCAAATGGAATGTTGGCCTTTATTTCAAAGGGAATGGAGTATTAAAAATAAGGAAGTCTTGCTCAAATATACAAGGCATTAGTTAGACCACACCTAGAATACTGTGAACAGTTTTGGTCCCCTTATCCAAGGAAAGATATATTGGCATTGGAGGCAATCCAGAGAAGGTTCACTAGGTTGATTCCGGGTTTGGAGGGATTTTCTTATGAAGAGAGGTTGAGTAGGTTGGGCCTATACTCATTGGAGTTTAGAAGAATGAGAGGTAACCTTATTGAAACATATAAGATTCTTAGGGGGCTTGACAGGGTAGATACTGAGAGGTGTTTCCCCTTGTGGGAGAGTCTAGGACCGGAAGGCATAATCTGAGAGTGAGGGGTTGCCCATTTAAGACAGTGATAAGGAGGAATTTCTTGTCTCAGAGGGTAGTGAATCTGTGGAATTCTTTACTGCAGAGGGCTGTAGAAGCTGGGTCATTAAGTATATTCAAGACAGAGATTGACAGATTTTTAATCAGTAAGGGAATCAAGGGTAATGGGGAAAAGGCAGGAAAGTGGAGTTGAGAACTATCAGATCGGCCATGATCTCATTGAATGGCGGAACAGACTCGTTGGGCTGAATGGCCTACTTCTGTTACTACGTCTTATGGCCCAAGTGCATTCAGGTAACAGCACCAGACTGTACTTTCAGCTTACAGTGCTTGTACAACTATTTAGATGTTCCAATGCATATTGATCAATATTGTAAAACACAAGGCAAGTAATTCCTGCTATCAGCTGATGCCATTAGAAACATATATCCTTTCACTTATGAACCAATGAGATGTTTTCCGAGGCATGTGGCATTTATACATACTTTCCCCACCACCATCCAGGGGGAGGTTAACATTCAGCTTGACCTTCTCCTCCACCCTCCAAAATGTCATCTTCAACCAATGTCAACAAAACATTTTTGCTCCACAAATACATCTCAGGAGGTTCCAAAACTCAAGAGCAAAGTGAGCCTATCATCTGATTTTTTTTTCTTTATTCATTCATGGGATGTGGGCGTCACTGGCAAGGCCAGCATTTGTTGCCTATCCCTAATTGCCCTTGAACTGGTTGGCTAGCTAGGCCATTTCAGAGGGCAGTTAAGAGTCAACAACACTGCTGTGGGTCTGGAGTTACATGTAGGCCCGACCAGATGGGGACAGCAGATTTCGTTCCCTAAAGGGGCATTAGTGAACCAGATGGGTTTTTACAACAATGGATGATAACTGTCATTGCCACCATTCCTGAGACGAGCTTTCAGTTCCAGATTATATTAACTGAATTTAAATTCCACCAACTGCCATGGTGGAAGAATTAGCCCGGGCCTTTGGTTGCTAGTCCAGTGATGTTATAACAATGCCATCATCTTCCTCCCCATCTATTCCTGCTTTTGTAACCTTGTCTGTTGTTCTCTTTGTAAGATGTTCCTGGCCCTTGTTATCCAGTTTTACGACATGGGGTGTTAGAGGCCAAAGGTCTAATCATGAAACCTCCAGGAATTCAAAACATTGGCTCGGCCTCAGCTGGAGTACCGTGTCCAGTTCTGGACGCCACACTTTAGGAAAGGTGTGAAGACGTTAGGGAGAGTGCAGAAAAGTTTCACCAGAATGGTTCCAGGGATGAGGAACTTCAGTGAGGTAGATAGATTGCAGAAGCTGGGGCTGTTTTCCTTGGAGAAGAGGAGGTTGAGAGGGGATATGATAGAGGTATTCAAGATGATTAGGAGTCTGGACAGAGTAGATAAGGAAAAACTGTTCCCCCTGGTGCAGGGATCAAGAACATGAGGGCAGAAATTTGGGGTAATTGGCAAAAGTGACATGAGGGGAAACATTTTTGCGCAGTGGGTGGTTAGGATCTGGAATGCACTGTCCGAGCATGTGGTGGAGGCAGATTCAATCAATGCATTCAAGAGAGAATTGGGATTATTATCTGAAAAGAAAGAATGTGCAGGGGTACGGGGAGGTGGAGCTATGTTCACTCTTCATTTGGAGAGGCAGTGCAGACATGATGGGCCAAATCGCCTCCTTATGTGGTGTAACAGTGCTGTGAATCTGTGAATACATTTAACCAGAGTTGGCAGCCTATATGGGTGGCAGACTGTAAGAGCAATATTGAAACAGCTCAAGTTGATACCATGCTTGAGCTTTACTGATGAACTGTCATAACCTTTATTTTTGTTTCCCCTTCCCCCCCACCCCCCACCACTCCCAATTCCCCAATTACATCATTTTAGTTGAATCATTATATTCTCTCTTGCCTCATTGTGTCTGACTGGCTTCACTGGATTAATATTAAAGCCCCTCCTTCCACAGCAGAAACTAGCTGGATTGGCAATTGAAACGGAACAGGGGTCTTTTACCCTCTGACTTCCTAACTGGTCTGAACTGGTCTTGTGTACCTTAAAGTGGAACTCTAGTTCGGACCAGTGCCAGTCATTTCCAAGTTTTACTGATCTTTTTCTTCATAAGTTTCTTAAATTTAATTTAAATCTAAGCAGCAATGGTACCTGCCCAGGGGCCAATGAGGCCTTGCTTTAAATATGCAGCTCAGACTCCACAGATATAGTCAGGGCACCATTGCAGTATCAAGCTGAAAGATGTCAAGTAGAGCAGTGTTGCCTTCCCCACCAGGCCAAAGCTGTCAGAAAGCGGCCCCAGACCCAAAAAGTAAGTTTCCTTGTCAGTCAAGAAGAGGAGGGGTGTTCCTCTGGGGTCCATTAGGTAAGCAGTGAGCATCTTCCCTTCCTGGCCACAATCCCTCTCAGAAACCCCTGCCCCCCCTCCACAACCCCCCACCACCCCCCACCCCCGGCAACCCCCCCCCCACCTCCTCCCCAGTGAAAGTCTCCTGCCTTCCAATTTTCACAGCCGGGCGATCGTTTCCTGCCAGCTTCCAGGCTACCATCGTGGTCAGGTCTCTGGCCAGCGGGTGTGCAGCTGGGCACTCTCTAGTCCCACTCCTCGGCAGGCTGACCAAGTGCAAACTGGGCGATCACGTTGCAGGATGCCTCCTTTCAGTCCACAGCATGACCCCAAACCTCCGGTTCCTGTTGCTTCGGTCGTCCGTCCCACTCTCACTCCGACTTCCTACGCTGTTCCAATGAAACTCAAGGGAAGCTGGACGAACCACACCTCATTATTTGATTAGGAATTTTACAGCCTTCCGGATTCAACGCTGAATTTAACAGTTTCAGATGGCGACCAATGGCCCCGTATTTTCAGATGGAAGGTGCTTGTAATGATCCCTATTTACGCCTCCTCTAGACCCATCTTTTGTTTCTTTACTTGTGCCATTACCACCTCCTTTTGCCTTGCACCATCATCCCTTTGTCATTTAATCCCTCCTGCCTTCCACACAATCACTGTTCTTTCCTCCTCTTTCCCATTTTGCTGCCTCTGTACTTGCCGAAAACCTTTGGTACAGTTTTCTGGTTCAACAAAAGGTCTTCGAACTCTGAAAAGTTAATGATTTTTCCTAGCTCCACAGATGCTGCCTGACCCGCTAAGAATTTATAGCATTTTCTGTCTTTATTTCAGGTTTAAAGGATAGATGGTGACATAGTTGTAATGTCACTGGTCTAGTAATCCAAAGCACCAGGCTAATGGGGACATGGGTTTAAATCTATCACGGAACCTAGAATATAAAGCTGGTCTCAGTAATGGTGACCATGAAACTATAATTTTTATTTCAGGTTTCCAGCATCCACGGACCCAACTGATTCACTAATGTTCTTTAGGGAGGGAAATCTGCCATCCTTACCCGGTCTGCCCTATGCGTGACTTCAGACCCACAGCGATGTGGCTGACTCTTAAGTGCCCTCTGAAGTGCTCGGTTCAAGGGACCATTACAGATGGGCAACCAGTACCGGCTTTGTAAGTGACACCCACATTCCATGAAAGGATAAAGAAGTATCAGCATCCAGTATTTTGATTTTATACAAGAGGCATTAAGTGGAGGTCTTGTGGTGCAGTGGGTAGTGTCCCTACCTCTGAGCCAGAAGCTCTGGGTTTGAGTCCCACCCCAGGACTTGATGGTCACAGGAGGTGTGTTCAGAACATGACCAAATAGGTTGATTATCAGCCTGCAAAAC
The DNA here is from genome assembly GCF_017639515.1 of Carcharodon carcharias. Lineage (NCBI taxonomy): Eukaryota > Metazoa > Chordata > Chondrichthyes > Lamniformes > Lamnidae > Carcharodon > Carcharodon carcharias. Next base: position 136,957,763 of record NC_054480.1, on the reverse strand, counting down.
TTTCCAATACGTCTACACACCAGGTGGTATGTGCAGGAGAGTTTCCTTGACAGCCTTAGAAGGCTCCACGTGCAAGCTCTTGCCAAGGGCTCCTTGGCAATTATCCTCCTCACTTTGAGGGGGCTGCTAGAGAGAGAAGCATTAAATGGGCAGTACTCAAGACATCCATCAAGGATAAGGACCTGTGCACTGTAGAAAACACTTCACATCAGCCCAAACATTTTTCTCTGTCAGAGAGAGGGAAGTGTTACAGGCATTATTGTTTTTTTTAAAAAAGAGGGGGCAGCACCATAAAGTAGAACAAAGAGGAAGAATGTTTCCTAATTGATGATATCCCTGAACTGGCAATGGTTCTGGGGGTGAGGGGGGAGGAAGGTGTGAGGGGGCAGATTCTTCTGCTTAACATTTGTAGCAAAACCTATCACTCCTTTTTACTTGTGTTTGTTACAAAGAGACAAGGGGAGGAAACCTTCCCACCCTTCAGTTTTTTTTAAGTATATCCTTGTCTCTGGTGTCGAAGTGCTAGTGTACTCCAAGAGCAGGTCATAAATTATGGGCTGTCACTCCTCATAACTGGCTATTTTATCCAGCAGGCTGTATAGTGCTGATACATACACAGACAGACACACAATCATCTTCACAGGCCACATGAAATTTTAATGACCTATAAGAGGTTTTTTTTTAAAATTCAATTTAGGCTTCCTGTCCCCTGAATTACAAATTTCAAATCACAAGTGCTTAATTTTCTCCCTTTCGTGATCTGATTCTGTTCATTTGGGATCACCCCATTCTTTGCCTGTTCCCTGGCTCTTTCCCTCTAGTTTGGCTCCTCCTTTTTTTAAAAAAAAAATACAATAATCTGCTCTCTTTTCTCACGATTCCTTGCTGTTTTCCCTCCCCATCGTTCAAAAATGAAGATCACTGGTGAAGGGAATCACTGAGTCACAGGCTGGTCCTGGCTCTGATCCCCACTGGGGTTTTAAGCTGCTTTTCTCAGTTAAGCTTACTGGTATTAGTGAAGTGACTTAAGAGAAGATGTAACAGCAATAAACCCTGCTGATGACTGACGAGTGTGCTCATTATAACCTTCCACTCCCTCCACCCCACCCCAGTTCTACTGGTAGCACTTTCCACATCACCTAGGCTGCTGGAGGCATGATCCTTTGTGCATGCCTTGGTGTCATGGCTTATCACTGCAACAATCCATCTTACAGGTACTTCTGTTCTTGTGTGTGTGTGTGTGTGTGTGCACGTGTGTGTGTGTGTGTGTTTGCTTTTGTGTGTGTGTGCACGTGTGTGTGTGTGTGTGCACGTGTGTGTGTTTGCTTTTGTGTGTGTGTGTGTGTGTGCACACGTGTGTGTGTGTGTGTGCGTGTGTGTGCACGTGCGTGTGTGTGTTTGCTTTTGTGTGTGTGTGTGTGCGCTTTTGTATGTGTGTGTGCTTGTATGTGTGTGTGTATGTGTATGTGCGCGTGTGTGTGTGTGTGCTTTTGTATATGTGTGTGTGCGTGTATGGGTATGTGCGTGTGTGTGTGTGGGTGTGTGTGTGTGAGAGAGAGAGGGAAAAGGGCTTGTTTTAACGGGAATATTTCAGTATCAACAAAAGCTGTGGGTGTGATGTTGAGAGAGCCGAGACTCCTGGAATCTTGGCCTTGGCTCATCTGTGTGGATTGATGCTGTGCCCACACCCTGCACGGCGCAAACCACTGCAAAGGAGCTTGATGAGATTAAAAATATTTGAGCCGTGTCGCACGAGAAAGGGAGCCAAGTGTGGTCTCCGTGCACGACAGCAGGGGGCAGCTTGCTTCTAAAGCAGAGCTGTACTGGCAGGCCTGCACTCAATAATCTACAGAACAAAAGGTGATGAGGGCGAGTGCTCCTCTCTCCCACCCACCCTGCTTTATTACCCCCTCCCGAAGGCATTGATTTTCTTTTGCTGCGGTAAAGGGCCCTCACTGACGCGGCCATTGTTCAGGTCTTTGGCCAAGGGGTGCATCACAGTTCAATTCTATCCTCAACTGATGTCTGCTCACTTTCCAGCAGGGGTCACTGAAGAGCAATAATGAGAAGAAACAGCCTGGTCTTCCTCCTCCTTAGCTTTTGGGTGCTAGGGCCAATTGTAGATAGCCCACCGTTGCCAAGACTGAGATCAACAAAGTCACAACAGAAAGGGATTCAAACCAGTGACATTCTGGTCTCCGTAGCTCAGCGTTAAATTAGCCGTGTGCAAAAGGGTGGATTCAAGGCAGCGGTGTATTTCAATTTGGATGATGTCATGAAGTGCAAGAGCAAACAGTTTAGTCACATGGGGAAAGAGAGAGATAAATGTGCAGTTTTCTAGCACATTTCACATCTTCGGGATGTCTCATAAATCTTTTCACAGTCAGTTAATTCACTTTGAAGTGTAATAACTGTTAATATGTAAGCAAACACTGCAGCCAATTTGTGCGCAGCATGACTCTGAGAAATACCAAATGCAATTGAGAGCCAATTTCTTGGCTGAACATTGAATGTTGACCAGGACGTTAGGAGAACTCCTTGCTCTTCTTGGAAATGTGTCGAGACCTTTTAAATCCAGTTGAACTGACGGAATGGGCCTCGGTTTAACATCTCACCTGCACAAGGGCTTTCTGACAGTGCAGCATTCCCTCAGTGCCACACTAAAGTATCAACCTAGATTATGTCATCAAGATCAAAGTGAGGCTCAAACAAACCAGCAAAGGCAAAACAGCCCACCTGGGACCAACATGATGGATCCACCATTCCAACACAAGAGCCACCATTCTGCAATGAAAATCTCTACAGAGGATGGCGTTTTCAATCAGGGGAGGTGATGGTGTAGTGGTACTGTCACTCAACTAGTAATCCAGCAGACCCAGGTAATGGTCCGGAGACCTGGGTTCGAATCTTGCCACGGCAGATGGTGGAATTTGAGTTCAATAAAATTCGGGCATTAAGCATGAAACTATTGTCGATAGTTATAAAAACCCATCTGGTTCACTAATGCCCTCTAGGGAAGGAAATTTGTTGTCCTTACCTGGTCTGGCCCTGCATGTGACTCCAGACTAGGTAATGTGGTTGACTTCTAATGTTTGTGTTAGTTGTTACAAAGACACAAAACAGGAATGAAACCCAAACCACCTGGCATTGATCTAGGCACTGGAAACGAAATGAAACGACAATGGTAGCCCCGTCGACCCCGCCAAGTCCTCCTTACTAACAAACAGGGGCTAGTGCCAAAATTGGGAGACACACAGACTAGTCAAGCAACAGCCTGACATAGTCACCCTCATGGAATCATACCTTGGACTGCAGCGGTTCAAGAAGGCAGCTCACCACCACCTTTTCAAGGGCAACCAGGGATGAGCAATAAATGCTGGCCCAGCCAGCGAAGCTAACATCCCGTGAATGAATTTTTAAAAATCACAGAAGTGCTGTTTTATTCACTTTGATAAAAGTGCCACCTCTGACAGCATCCCTATCCCAATGAACTATCATTTTCCAACCAAACCTTCCTTTGACAGGACTTTCCGAACCCGTGACCTCTCCAACAGGGAAGAACAAGTGTGGCTGACATATGGCAACAACACCACCTGCATGTCCCCTCCAAGCCACTCACCATCCTGACTTGGAAATATATCGCCGTTCCTTCACTGTGGCTGGGTCAAAATCCTGGAACTCCCTCCCTAACAGCACTGTGGGTGTACCTACACCACATGGACTGCAGCAGTTCAAGAAGGCAGCTCACCACCACCTTCTCAAGGGCAATAAATGTTGGCCTAGCCAGTGACACCCCACATCCCTTGAATGAAAAAATAATCTTGCAATGGGTATCAATACTGTACAAGCTGGGTGCAAGATATAAAATAAGATTGTGCCAGATAGCTGAACTAATTTCAAGTACAATGGGTGATTTTTTTGGTGGGTGGTCAACTGAGCCCTTTCATTTCTTCTTGGTTGTGTTGAGAACATACAACTCAAACCATACAGCTTCCTGGACAGAACAGAGGCTCACAACTATAACCTGTTAATCCCTCACTGAGAGCTTTAACCAGACATCAAAATTTTCCTTCTGAACGTTCCTTCTCAATGCCCCAGTGCAGTAGTAATTCAGAGCAGGCTGTGCTACCTTGTCCTACCCTCAGTGTAACAGAAATCTTATCCTAATCAGATAAATAGAAACTAGTAAGGTACTTTAGCAAGCCCTTTTGTTCAAGTAGTAATAAACAAACAAACAAACAAGTCAGCCAACAGCTTTTGTCTGTTGCCATTTAATACATAAAAATGAGCAGTTACTTCAGGGCAAAGCTTCTCCCACATCTCTATTAAGAGTGCACTCCAGTATTAGCAACATTGGTTGTAAAAGCAGTGACAGTTTCCTTCAATTCTATGCTAATTTTTTTTTACAGTATGTACTCAGCATCATAATCGTTTACCTCTGGTTAAATCCCAAAAATGTTTTAATCCAATTTGACTAAGGATTGGCACGGTCATTGGAAGGAGTCAGACCCTATGAGATTGTATCCATTTCGTATCGTTGATGCCAAGATGCACCTCCTTGTGGCTTGGTTAGGAACTGATCCTAGTGTGTGCGAGTGAGAATATTGGCTACTGTCTCCCTGGATTAAGATGGGCTGGCTATTGCTCACTGCCTTGATCTCTATTGGAAGTGTGAGTGTCAGTTGAGGACAGGACTAGGTCTGAGTGTGTTGCCATTTGGGCTCCAACAGGCAAGCTATCCGTCATTGTTGAGGGTCACAAATAAAGATTGGCCACTTGCGTAAAGTACAGGGCAAGGCCCGGCAGTGAGGAAACCATGTCCCAGCAAAGGGTTGACACCATGAGAGGCGGAAGGAGGGAGGAAGAAATCTGATGGTAAAAATGTCAAGGGGAGAGGGAAGTGATCCTGTAATTGCAGCCTCCACCCACCTCTAACCCCAATCCCCCCATTCCTCCAGATCAGATCATTCCATGTTGATGCCTATGATATACTAAGTGTACACCCGCAAGAGAGGCTCTTGGTCTCTGACACTTCAACAAGTCTGTTCCTTTAACATGATTAAGCAAAGGAGCCTATGAAGGTAATTACAGCAAATTACTAAAAATGGCATTTATTATTATTTATGTTATGTTTGTCCTAATAGTTTGTAGTTCTTAAGCCTACACCACAGTTCCCCTTTAATTAAGAGCACAAGATTAATATTGGCTTGTGGAATTAATCCTTTCATCATCATCAGCATAGCTGTCATTTTTTCCACCACACTAAAGGTCATAACTACTAACAGCTTTAGCAGTTGTTTGGCTTCGCTGCTCCATCAGCATCAATCGGCTATTTTCAGTCAGTCTTATGCAGCTCATATGGGTCAGCCCAACAGTACTTATCTATCAGCTGTTTGCAGGGAAGAGTGCAAAGCAGTCGCTCAGGGAACTCACAACAAGCAACTGCCAGCATCCTGGGTCAGGGAGCAGCAGCACTGCAGGTGCAAAAGCAGCCTGGACTGCCACCCCCCCGAAACAATAAAGGTCACGGCTACTGTCCGAGGAGGTGGCCTGGAATCTGAACACCCCGTCCAGCTGACCAAGTTGCAACAAGATACCAACAATTTGAGTAAGATTAAACAACAACAACAACTTGCATTTATATAACACAGTCAACGTAGTGAAATGTCCCAAGGTGATTCACAGGAATGTTTACAAACAAAATTTGATACTGGAGCCACCTAAGGCAATGTTAGGACAGATGACCAAACGCGGGAGTTTATCGCAAGGGGAGTCAAGCATAAAAGTAGGCAAGTGTTGCTACAGCTGTACAGGGTCTTTGTGTGACTGAATCTGGAGTATTGTGTTCAGCTTTGGTCTCCTTAACTTAAGGAAGGATATAACTGCATTAGCAGCAGTTCAGCAAAAGTTCACTCAACAGACTCCTGGGATGAAGAGGTGATCTTATGGGGTAAGGCTGTGCAGTTGGGTCTATACCCATTGGAATTGGAAGAACCAGAGATGATCTTATTGAAATATACAAAATCCTGGAGAGACCTGACAGGGTCTGGATGCTGAGAGGATTTTTCCCCTTTGGAATGGGCTGTGTCCTCATCCTGTCCATGGCTCCACTCAGCATACGCGCGCACACACATGCACACACACACGCACGCGCACACACACACACACACATGCGCACGCGCACACACACACACATGCGCACGCACACACACACACGCGCACACACACACACACGCGCACACACACACATGCGCACGCGCGCACACACACATGCGCACGCGCGCGCACACACATGCGCACGCGCGCGCACACACATGCGCACGCGCGCGCACACACATGCGCACGCGCGCGCACACACATGCGCACGCGCGCGCACACACATGCGCACGCGCGCGCACACACATGCGCACGCGCGCGCACACACATGCGCACGCGCGCACACACACATGCGCACGCGCGCACACACACGCACACACACACACGCGCACACACACATGCGCACGCGCACACACACACACATGCGCACACACACATGCGGACACACACACATGCGCACGCGCGCACACACACACACATGCGCACGCGCACACACACACACGTGCGCACGCGCACACACACACACACACCTTGCTCACACTCTCTCCATCTGTCTTCATGTCGGACAAGATTGCGCACAATCGGTGGGAGGGGTTCCAGACCAGAGGTGGAGTGACAGGCATCAAAGTACTCAATCTGTTTGAGAGTCATGCGTTGGAGCTGGCCGGAGAGGTTGTTGATCATTTCTGCAGTGTCGGTGGTAGACTCCCATGTGAGAATTGTGCACCACATGATCCCTCTCCCAACGCTACTCTGAGTCCTGGGTTCACCGTGGCTGCCAAACATTAATAATCCCCAGTCTCTCTTGTAGGTGCACTGAACACATCACCCTCAGGCAAACTCCAGCACCGAAAGCACCTCAGATGAGGATGCTGAGGGCAGCACCACTGAAGGCCGGTCACGGCGCTCACCCCACACCCTCTGCCGGCGCAGAGACACACACACCTCGGTGAGACCTAGATGTAGAGTAGCCTCAGGATCACAATCTGGCGAGCACAGCACACAATCTGTTCCACAGCAAGTGGAGCCAGGGACATCTGAGCTCGCCGGCACTTGGAGGACTGCTGAGGGCAAGGAATCTGCTGAGTCCGACTCAGATGATGACCCTCCGGAATCGCTTCTCAATCAGCTAGTAGAGCTGCAAAAACAATCACGGGAACATCAGGGACGCCTGGTGCACTCCGCAGATTGCAAGGGACGACGGAGGAGTCTGTTCGCCTTCAATCCGAGGTGATAGCGCCAGCATGCCAACTCACCAAGGTTAACACTGACAGGAAAGTGGCCACCATGGAGACCTTGGTCCAGGACATTGGTCCTGCACTGTTGCACAGGCTGAACTCCCTTGCTGACATCACAGTTGGCCTCCAACAGTATTAAAGTGAGAAGGGTGCAGGGCAGCTCGATCTCACTCCAGCTTCCCCTTCTCCTTAAGGAGTCAGCCAGGGGCCCTCGGGCACCCCTAGGGAGGAGGATCAGCAGGTGCATACCCCAGGGCCATCCACACAGGTGACTCCGGGAATGTCAGCTGATCCAAATCGCCTCTTCCTTTGACCCCCGCAGCTCCAGCTCCACAGGCTGAGGAGGTCACGTACGCCATCTTCACCCACAGCAGGACACCTAAAGCAGGCCGGGGCCCTACAGGTTTCAGCCCTCCAGAGGACACCCGTCAAGGTCATCACAGACAGGGCGTAGCAGTCAGTAGGCTGCCTCCACCTCCACTGTGATGTTAGGGGAGCACAAAGACATAGCGGCAGGGTTAGGAAGATTAAGAAGATGTAGTTGCACATCCTGGGCATGGGTGTTAATCACTTGTACATAATGTTCACTAGTGTAAATAAACTCCCAAGATGTCTCCTTGCCTATGGCTCCTTGTTATGATGAGCAGTGTTCAAAGGCAGGTGTCCAGGGCCTCTTCCCTGTGCAGTTTGTAACCTTCAGACCAAAGTGACGGTCCAGCTTCACACTCCCTGGACACATTACTGATGCCTGCACCTCGATAGTGCTTGTTGTTGCTGCCAGAATGTCCTGGGCAGGTGTCACAGAGTTCCGACATTCTCTCTGTGCTCTCAGCACCTTAAGGTGGTGCTGGCCCCCATCTCTTCAGCATCTGTGACCAGTGGCGCTGTGCTCCTGAAGGGTACAGGTGCTAAAGGCTGTCAAAAGATCAGGTGTATTTAAAGTTTCACATCTGTGTCTCCATGATAGGTCTCTGATCACAGAGCACAAGCGAGCTGCCCTCAGCCACACACGAGTCAGACATTCTCAGAGGCAATGTGAAGATCTATGGAGTGTCCTCACTGCATGTTGTCATCATCCTCCTGGAATCGAGCAACTATTAGGGCCTCCGTGAGTCTCCATGACATGAGCCTGAGCACCGAGGATATGTGCACTGCCATCAGCCATGATTCCCAGGGAGTGTCCATGAGGAGTCAAATGATGACAGATGCAAGGTGGGGATGTCAGGACTGTCCTCACTGCATCTCGTCATCATCCTCCACAAATCTTGCAGCTCTGAGGGCTTCCGGAAGCGGGCCTGCCTGTTCAGGCCAGTGCAATGGCCTCATTGCTGGCATCCTCGCCTTCAAGGATCTCTTCGCCATCATCCCCTTCAACGTCCTCCATATCTGAGGAGACGTGCAGCTCTTCCATCTCCTCCTCAGCCAGGTCCTCCCATGTTGCAGCGCCAGGATGTGTAGCACGCAGCAAGCGACGATGATGCACGACACCCTCTGGGGACTGTATTGCAGTGCTCCACCAGACCTATCAAGGCACCGGAACCTCATTTTCAAGATGCCTATCATTTGCTCCACCAAAGTCCAGGTTGCAGAATGAGCCTCGTCACACCGTCACTCTGCTACAGTCTGAGGCTGCTGCATGGGCGTCATCAGCCACATCCTCTGTGGGTAGCCCTTGTCCCCAGGGAGCCAACCCTTCAGCCTCTGCGGACCCTGGAAGATGTCAGGAATCTGAGACCTGCTAAGGATGTAGGAGTCGTGGATGTTCCCTGGGAGTCGTGCACGACCTGCAGGATATGTTTGTGGTGGTCGCACACTAGCCCTTGCGGTTGACGTAGTTGACTGCTTGTTGCCATGGAGATCTAAGTGTCACATGAGTGCAGTTGGTGGCGCCCTGCACCTGTGGCGATCTGGGCAAATCCCAGCGCTCTTACTTCCTGACTTTCCTGATCCAGGTCGAAACGCACAAAGTTCTGTGCCTTCACGAAGATGGTGTCCTGGATACACTTGTGTATGGAGGCTTGTGAGATCCTGCACAGGCCACCTGGGGAGCCCTGGAAGGAGCCACTGGCATAAAAATTCAGCACCGCAGTCACTTTCACAGCCACTGACAGTGGATGCCCTCCACGTCCCCGTGGCACCAAATCCTGCAGCAGATGGTGTATGTGACCGACCAGTTCCCTTGACATGCGCAGTCTTCAGCGACACTGGTTCTCAATCATCTGCAGAAATGACAGGCGCGCTTTGTAGACTCTGGGTCTAGCGAGGTGCCTATGAGCGACGGCTCGCTGTGGATCTTCAGCTGAGTACGCAGCAGTCCCTGCTGCCACTTCATCTCGAGGGAGGTGCTCCTCCCTTTAACAAGTCAGACGCCTCTGCCACCCTCTCCTTCTTCTTCTCCGCTCCCTGTAAGCCATGAGGCATACCACTAGGTCATCAGGCTCCATGATCCTGATGTTCTCCTCCTGCAGCATCAAAGCGAGAGACACACGGGTTGGTATGGGTGTCCTAAGAACCTCTCGCGGTTAAGTCTGAAGGCCCCTTCATACTTGCAGGAGAGCTCTGGCCACCACTTGGATGGCCGATGTGTAGTGCGCTCATTGGCTGTCCAAAACCCCACTCGCCTCCGCCCCACTCCGCTTGACCGAGTGCTCTCAGCTCAGGCACAGGCATTCTCCTAACCCACACTGTTAGCTTGAACCATGAGGGATACAGTCTAAACATTAATAAAGACATTGCAAGGGGCTCTGTGCGTCTCCACCAGTGACTGCACTATGGCCACCTTTTGCAAGGGGATTCTACAACTTGCCCAGTCATCAAATTGTTCTGCTGCCCCCTAAAATACACATTAATTTTCAGTCTGTGCCTGAGGGGTGAAAACTTCTGTAGCACATTCATGCTTTTGTGTTGCTTGAATAGGCAGAAAAGCTTCAGAGGCCTGACTCCAAGCGTGTCAATGGAGCTGCTGCTGAGCGGTCTCAGAATGCGTAAGAATGCTCACTTTTGACAAGCTTTGCCCAGTACGTGGCCTCCCTCACACCGCCCCCCCCACCACCCATACCTCCACCCCGGCATGTGCTTGTGTACTTCCTTCAGTCTGTGCTACCTTGCCCCCCGCCCACCCAGCCTTGACCTGGACTGGAGCCCTTGCCCTGGCGCCGCACTGAAAGCCAGCCGGGAAAAAGTGGCTTCCCTGTGGCCCCCCCACCTCCCCCAAATGCATCAATGTCCAGCGGGCGACGCTCGCAAGCGCTGTGCAAGGTTGTGTGCACTCACCTCCGAGTTCCTTTCCAAGTTCAGCTCTTTTAAAGGCAGTCAAGAAGCACGCCGTTCTTAAGTCACGCTGACGTAGGCAGGGAAATGATTCCAGCAAGGGGGACGTATAACGAGATGCTAAAGTATTAAAATGAGGTTCTTGACATGTGGAGGTGGGAAATGAGGCCTGCCATTGATGGGTGGAGCAGATGATGACAGACTTGAGACATAGTGGTGAATCTATGGAATTCATTGCCACAGAAGGCTGTGGAGGCCAGGTCATTGAGTGTATTTAAGACCGATATAGATTGGTTCTTGACTGGTAAGGGGATCAAAGAAGGCGGGAGAATGGGGTTGAGAAACTTATCAGCCATGATTGAATGGTGGAGCAGACTCGATGGGCCGAATGGCCTAATTTCTGCTCCTATGTCTTACGGTCTTATGGACTGGTTTCACGAAGCGTGAAACAGATTTTTGCCCTTCTCGCCACGTTGTCCACTCACGCCCGCCACAATGCCCACCACCAAAAGGACTGGACGACTCCATCTGGTGAATTTCTAAGCGGCTGAATATCCAAATACCATTGTAGGTAGTGCACTCTCCATCAATAGCATTTAGAGAATCAAACGGAGTTGAATAGTAACTGCGATGCCAAAGCTGAAGTTAGAGCAGGCTTAACCCATCACCCCACCCAGGCCTTGCTTTCAAGGGTTTAAATAATGAAGGATCATTTCTAACTTTGCCAAGAAATGAAGTTGAAAACCAGAAAAAAGTAAGTAGGACAGGCCATTCATGACCTCACAACATCCCCAAATCACCTTACAGGCGAAAAAAGTACCTTCCGAAGTTTAGTCACTGTTGTAATGTAGAAAATGCAGAAGTCATTTTGTGCACATCAATTCTCACTAACAGCAATGATGCAAAGACCAGCTTATCTGTTTTACAGATGTTGGTTGAGGGATAAACATTGCCCAGAACCAATGTTCCCTGTAATCTTTTTTCATTGTGTGCAGCCTGTTTATTGCACTGTGTGGTGGGACACTAAAGACTGCTGTTACACCTGGCAAACAGCTCAGAGGGAACGTTGTCAGGACTCCCCTGTCCTGCTTTGAGATAACGGCAGGAGATCTTTTGCGTCCACCTGAGAAAACAGAAGGGACTTCAGTTTAACACCTCATCTGAGAGACAGCACCTGAGACAGTGCGGCACTTCCTCAACACCGCAATGGAAGTGTCAGGTTTTGCGTGGGTTGTAAAATGGATGGCCTAATGAGAACCAGCCAAGGACAAAGTTGAAAATTTATCCCAATCTGCCTTGTGTTTTGCACAGAGATCTTTTTGTATGTTTCAGTGTGAACTAGAGTAGACCTGAGCCTCTGTGGGCCACCTTGTTATACAGTTCACTTCATTATTCACAACTCATATTTCCTTGTTGAAAAAAATGACATCATGTTTCTTTTGTTATTTATTTTTCTCTTGTACTTGTCTTCATTGCAATATCCAAGGTTTTACACAGAAACATAAAGTTACCAATAGCACATTCTTGATGCAAACACTCCCACAGTGGGAGTGAAGAGCAGGAAATCCCAAGGGAAGTATTCATTTTCAAACATTCTGGGCAAGGCTCAGCACCAGTTGAGTACAATCGGAAAACTTGTCCCATGAGGTCAAAATTTAGGGATGCCAATATCCATTATCTTCAATGGCATCCTCTATCAGGTTTTGCTGGATGTCATTGCTAGTCTTAGATGAGTCATAAGCTCCTACAGCTCAATGTTGAGAACCAAGCTGTCAGCCTCTGTCCCACCCACAAATTTTACTCTCTTTACCAATTCCTCCCCTCCCAAGCCTTTCTCGCCAGCTGAACCAGACTGTTTGCAGCATCCTTGTCTCGTTTGACACTGAGGTCAACTGCAGATCCCATGTCCTTTCCATCACAAAGATTGCTTACTTCCTTGTCCTCGACGCTGCCTGTCTCCGCCCCTAACTCAACTGCTGCTCCACTAAAACACTTACACACAGCATGGTCACCACTAGATTCAAATAGTCTTAAGCTCTGCTCGCTAATCTCCCATCCTCCGCTCATCATAAACTCCGAAGTGTGCAAAGCTGCACAAAATCCCATCTTGCACTAAGCAAGAATGTACCCACCAACACTATCCTCCCCAACTGACATTGACTACCCATACGTCTGGTGTACTAAATTTAAAATCTGCATCCTCATACTTAGGTGGTTCCTGGGCTTCATCTCACCATAACTTCACAATCACCACCAACCCTATACGGAGCACTCTATTCTGCTGATTGTGGCATCTTCTATATTCCACCTTCCCTGAGTCCAAACATTGCTGGTGTAGCCTTCGCCCATTTGGGTTCTACCCTCTCTGAGTCTCTCTCTTCCATTAATCGCCTCAAAATCCATCTTTTCAACTAAGATTTTTGTTACTCCTGCAAATCCATCCTTCCTAAGCTCACAGTCCATTTTCCATACAATTCTGTACAACACAGAGGGAATTTTTTTATACAAAGGTACAGGCTGTTGTACTATAAGATTTTGCTCCCCAAATCATAAAACATATCATAATGCACCTTTAGTCAAAGAATACCCCTGATTAATGACCCAGTCCTTTGGGCCTTTCTTCAATCCCATATAATGCCCTTCAGCCAACAAATTATTCTTTTTCTCCCAGAACAAGTTGAGCAGATTGATAGAAAATGAAATCTTCACTTGTGAGCTATTTACTTAGGGCACAGATCTCTGACCTGTAGTCCACAGGGTCAACATCAAGCTCCTGAGGCAGTTTGTGACTCATGACAGGAAATGAAGTATGTGGGTGCAGCCTTGTGAACTGGTAACTGCACTTGTGCGAGGCTTAACAGAGCTTTAGCAGATCTCAAGGATTACGTGCTTCCAGGCATGGAAACATTGTCAAAAATCTTCTTTGGTCCCCCGAGGAATGAGAGGTCAAAGCCCACCAACTTAGGCAGGGGGAAAAAAAAACTGCACTACTAAATTCATCTAATGACGGGTCTGCCAGAATCTGTTCAACACAGCTCCTAGCTTAGCACCATCGACTGAGGCTGTCGTGATCATAACCATTTCTCACTGTCCTGCCTTCGTAGCTTAGTGCTGATTACAGAGTCCCACTGAGGATTACATCCAGACAAATGTCATGCTCAACAGACTTAGGCGTTAAATCTTGACCTGTGTCCCGTTGCCGTGGCAACTCTGCGGGGTCCTGCTGTGGCATTGTTTTTACTAGCTGGTGTAAATCTGCTCCAGGTCCTGGAGGGAGAAAGAATTTGAGACAATAATGTTCGTGGCTTCGAAAACTCCTCAGGGCTGCCCTGCTTGTTCCAAATGCAATCTGAGGATCTTTCACCTCCAGTTTGTCTCCACCGCATCTTAAATTTCACAGCATACGTGCTCCAGCCAGAACGTTGATGCATCATTCATAATCAGGCCCACGCCGAGGAGGAATGTGTAACATGGTTTGTTTACATTATATAAAAAAAAATGGACATCTCACGTTTATACAGCATCTTGAATGTAGAGTAATATCACAAGGGGCTTCCACAAAGGAATGAGGAGAAATATGTGCGCAAGCCAAAGATAAAGCTATTAGGAGGGGTGATACACTACTTTGTCAAGCAGTTTTAGGGAATTCTTAGAAAAGGAGAATAATGTGGGGGGCGGTGGGGTTTGGTGGGAGTTGTTTTGGGAGGGGTTCCAGAGCTCGGGGCTAAGGCAGCTGAAGATATGGTTGCCAACTGTGGGACAAATGGAGGGGGAGAAGGCAACAGGCTGGGGAGGGAAGAATAAAAAGTTTAAAAGGTGGGGGACAAGATGGGACATTATCAGGCTGGAGGCAGTTACAGGGCTAGAGAAACGTGAGGTTGTAATAGGCTTTTAACGCACAGGTGAAAACCTTTGTAAATAACCTTTGATTCTTTTTGTCCCGGCACTGTAGGTTTTACTTCGACTCAACCGTAAGAGGAAGAAGATCAAAAGTAGTTGCTGAAAACATACCGCATTGCTGGCCAGTTATGCATCGCTTTGGTTGGAGGAGGCCCGCGAGGTTCAGCAACGTGAATACCCTGACTTATGACATCATAAGGTGTCAGAACATCGCCAACCAGCTGGCAGTACCTGCTTATGCTGCCACAGCTGCTCTGCAGCGTCGATGGCATAAGGTAAAATTGCCCATGGAGATGGCTCTCGATGGTTGATTGACCATTACAGGACCAAAGAAAAAGGCCTCTGAGCCTCGCCTCAGGTGTCAAGGCCGCAAGCAGACGTTCCTATGGCTGCAGGCCGATTGAACCGAATGTACAATAGACCTCAATGGGAGTGGAAGGGGAGGGATCTGAATGGAGGATGGGACAAGTGGACAATAAATTGGTTACTCAAGGGTTGCAAAGCTCTGAAGAAGAGACCTATGGACTCGAAACATTAACTCTGTTTCTCTCTCCACAGATGCTGCCAGACCTGCTGAGGTTTTCCAGCATTTTCTGTTTATTATTTCAGATTTCCAGCAGCCGCAGTATTTTGGCTTTCATCATGCCTGTAAACAGCACCTGGAGAGTTGAAAAACGTTATAGGTACTTCATAAAAGTGTAAATACTTCATATTTCATGGGCCGTGAGTGTCGCTGGCAAGGCCAGCATTTGCTACTCATCCTAATTGCCCTTGAGAAGATGGTGGTGAGGTGTCTTCTTGATCCGCTGCAGTCCAGGTGGTGTAAGTACATCCACCGTGCTGTTAGGGTGGGAGTTCCAGGTTTTTGACCCTGCGACAATGAAGGAACAGTGATACGGCTCCAAGTCAGGATGGTGTGTAGTTTGGAAGGGAACCTGCAGGTAATGGTTTTCTGAGGTGCCTGCTGTCCTCGACTGTCTAGGTAGTAGAGATTGTAGGGTTTGGAAAGAGCTGTCAAAGTCGGCTTACAAGTTGCTGCAGTGTATCTTGTAGCTGGACAATGGTGGAACCAGCAGGAGATATTAGGAGAGGGTAGCTGCAAGCAAAAGAGGATTTTGAGGAGGATCTTAAGAGAGAGTGATAGAGGGGCAGAGAAGATTAAGGGAAGATCTCCAGAGCTCAAGGCCTAGATGGCTGATATCACAGCCAGCAATGAAAGATTAAGAAGATGATTAGCAGTGAAGAAAAGAAACCAGATTTATCACAGCATTGCAGGATAGCCCCGGAGTAGTTTGATCACAGAACAAGGCCCGAAAGTTATTGACATAGTCCACCTTGACCTGGTGACAGATGGCTAAACCGGCTGTGTGCCAAGTACATTCAAATCTGCTCACCTTAGACTTGAGGGAGTGAAAGGTGCTATCTAAATGCAAGTTCTTTCTTTAACAACCCTTTTCACCTCAACGACCATTTTCATACCTTCTACTGATACAGCTGCCTGTCCCTGCTCTGCACACAGCGGAGATGCCTGCTGTGCCTTGATTATCAGCAAGTAAGCATGCATTTATATCACCCGTATAAGTGACACTTATGTAGCCCGATGACTGACAGGATTTACAGACCCTCGAGAGGGCCTCTTGGCATGAAGCCCTATTCCACCAAACAGTCTTGTTACACAAACACCCACTGGGGATTAAACCGTAAAAGTGAGAGAACAGGTACAGCTGCTCCTTTTTTTTTAAAAAAAACATATCTTCTCTAAAGGTGCCAAAAAGCTTAAGCTATCATTACTGATGTGTCAGCTCAGCTTTACAGTTTGTGGTTTGGCAAGAGCAGGGAAACAGGCCATGTGCTGACTTCCAAGGAGGCTCTTATATCTCAAGCAGTTCCCGACACACCCCGAAACACTCAAACACGCAGAAACATGACAGGTGCGACTTTGGCAGCCCGCCAGCCATCGAGGGGAAACACATTTGACGCTCTTCAAGCAATTGTCCCAGAGGGGGTTGGTTGTTGAACGCTGCCTCCTTGTGAGTTATTGCAGCTTTACCTCTCCATAAGCTGCACTCAACTTAGAACATTTCCCCCACTTAGAGCCCACGTGTATAAATAGAGCAAAACCATCCCCTGCCCTCTTTCCACCACTGCCCCCTCCCCCAACACACACAGTCTCACAGGCACAGTCCCACTCTCACACACACACACACACACACACACACACACACACACACACACACACACACAGACAGACAGACAGACACACACACAGACACACACACACAGAGCTGATCCTGGTCAGAGCTGCACCGTGTTAGTCAGCCTCGGTTAAGTTGATAAGATGCCCTCCAAGCACGCACAAGCACCACAGTGTTGCACACGTCAGCTCATGTTGCAAGGCTGGTGGTTAACCCAACTGTTGATTTGAAACCTCGTCTCATGACTCACTCATACAGCCACACACACTGCATCCACCAGATCACTATCGGCGCAGTCTGTAGGTGTGTCACCAACACAGCTCTGAACTAACAGGCTTTTCAGGAGTTCCTGATAAGATTATAAGCTTTTAACCTCAAGCCTGCAGACCATAGCAGGTGACTGCCTTCCCACCTATGTCCCACTTCCTGTTACGGGCAATTAACTTCACAGGCTGAATTCCAATCTTCCTCCCTGCGCCCACACATGCCTTGGGTGGTGCTGCATTTCACCAAGCAATCATCAGCTTCTAAAGTAATGGCCGTTAGTCTGACTGAACTCTTCTAGTTCATGTTTATAAAAAATATAAAATATATATACTTTTCCCCCATGACAGACTGTGACTACCCAAAGAGCCAAACAGCTATACTGGCCTCCAATTCAAGCCCTGGTCAGCATGGTGAGTTGACTTCAGCCCAGTTGCTAGTAAGGGACACAATAATTGCCCTCGGCTGCCTTGGAGAGGAGAAGTGACCCAGGGTTCCTACTCATGCTCAATATCCCGTTATTCCGGTTTTTATGAGTGTGATGCCCACTGCAGTCAAATATCCTACTGAAACTCACTGTCAAGCCTTTTGAATTGGTGACGCCTTTTTGAGCAAGGTGCCAGAGGGAAATGAGTCCCCGTGGAAACCAACCACAGCAAAGAGCCAGTGCCTTCAGAACAGCGTGTAGCTGGGAGGTCGGATGCGAAGCTTGCTGTCAAGCTCCTCGAGCTGGCAAATATGGGGCGCCGGAGAGTGGGATGTGGGCGTCGCTGACAAAGCTGCATTTATTGCCCAACCCTAGCTGTTCTCAGAATGTGGCGGGCCTTCTCCTTAACCTGTTGCAGTCTGTATGCCCTGAAGTTCGGAACTTTCAAGATTTTGACCCCAACAACAATGGAGGATCGGTGATGTGGGCCCAGGTCAGGATGACATGAAATCTGGAGGTGACGGCATTTCTACAATATTGATGATAGAGATCGAAGGTGGGGGTGGGTTTGGTCAGTGTAAATGGTGGGAAGGGTCGCAACACGCCACATGCTTGGCTTGTCCATTTCTGACCCCTCTGCACTGAATTTAATACAATTGTTTAAAACTGTGCACTTATCCTAATGGTTGGGGGGTGGGGGGGGGGTGGGGGGGGGCGGTGGTTGGGGAAGCAGATCAAGGATCAAGAGAAACTGAATACATTTATCTTTCCCTTCATTGGAACAAAATGTGCAACTTCAATCTCATTCATCTAACTGTGAAACCGTGACCTCAACTGTCTGGAGGTTAGCTGACTTGACCAAGCTGGAAGTGAGAACAGAACCAAATGCTTTAAAATGACAGCGGAGTCTTGATCTGACCAGCACTCACAACCACAAAACTGTCTCCTGCCTTATCTCCTCCATCACTTCTGGAGCTCCCTGCAAGTTTGCCATTTAACCTTTCTCAGTAAAGCCGGGGGCCGTGGGTGACAGAGGCAGGGAGGGTGCCCTTACACTTCAGGGGGGCAAAGAACGGCAGCCATCAAGGTGCTGCCAAGTCCTGCTAAAGGAGAAACAGCATCGATGAGTGCTGAGGCAGCAGGTGTCACTTCTGCTCGAAACTATTGACAGGATTTCTGCCGTGTGCTGCTGCGTTAACCACCCCCCAAGAGTACAACACTTCTCATGTTCGCTTGACAGACTGCTTTCTGAGGCCTGCCCCAAGTCAAGGCTCTCCCCAGGAGGTTGGCTGCCAGTTCTAACTGGACATATTTCTGGAGCTTTCATCACATGATCTCCATTCGGCTCACCCAGTCAAACATCTCCAATAAATTTTTATATCCAATGAGTGAAAGCATTCAAAGAAAAAGAACAAAAAAGTGTTTTTCTCTTAATGAGGTTTTAAATTTTCTCCTAAAGGGAAAAAAACAACTTGCATTTTGTTATGAGTTTATGCCCCTTTTATTTTTGAAAATATGGTTTTTCAACTATCAACTGACTGGAAGTTTTGCCATTTGAACTGAGACAGAGCAAACTGCTTAAAAATGCAATGACACATTCCAACGTGAATGTGAAAAAGAAGCAATTGCCCCTCAGAGGAATGTGAAGAGAGAGACATTTCCTATAGTACAGGCACCCATTGAAAGTCATAACTGTTTAAGGAAGAGGCATTAAAAATGCTAAGTACTGGATATTGAAACAATGGCTGCCACAGACAGACACACCCAAAACCTCTTGGAAATACACGATGGGTGAGGCATTTCAAGGCAAGACTGCCAGCCACTAGAGGGAGATTGCAAGTGACACAGGCAGTGTCCAGCAAGTCTTTAGCAGAGAAAACAAGCTAAGGGCTGCTGCCCTCTCCCTCTTCTGGAAAAAGTGTGCCAGGGGGGTTCAAGAAACCAATTCGATCAGAAACCTACCAGCGAACCAAGATCTTGTAATAATTGCAACATCTTTCACATATAACCACATTCAAGAAACAAGCTAACCCAAATCGGCTTTGTTTTTGTGCGTCTGTTTTTGGTGTGTGCGTGTGTGTTTCTGGTATGCACGTGTGTTTCTGGTGTGCACGTGTGTTTTTGGTGTATACATGTTTGTGTGCATGTTTGTGTGTGTGTTTGTGCGCATGCTTGTGTGCATGTTTGTGTGCTTGTTTGTGCGCGTGTTTGTGTGCCCCCGAATGACTGCATGAGGGCCGAATGCTTGCAATTGCATTTTTATTATATTTCTCAGGCTTAGTGGTTAATAAATTTGCTCTTTTTTGACTCAAGAAAACCTTGTTTGATTGGCTCCTTATTGCTCACAGCTCAAATAATTAAATACATTCTGATTTGGAAAAGACATATCCTCAAAAAAAGAAACTTAAACCTTTGTTATGGCAACAAGGAGGCTGAATAGAGGGGAGCCAGTTCACCACTTCTCACCTCGTCATAACAATTAATGAAGTGCTTTTCAGAATTACCAGATATCTCAAAGCACTTTACAGCCAATGAAGTACTTTTGAAGTGTAGTCACTGTTGTAATGTAGGAAAGGCAGCAGCTAATTTACCCACAGCAAGCTCCCACAAGCAGCAATTAGATAATGTCCAGATCATCTGGTTTTGTGATGATGATTAATGAATAAACATTGAACTGGACACCAGGGATAACACCTCTGCTCTTCTTTGACATAATATCTTGGGTACTTTTACATACACCTGGGAAGGCAGATGGGACCTTAGTATGATGTCACATCCAAAAGACTGCACCCTCCAATAGTGTAGCACTCCCTCAGTATTGCACCGGAGTGTTAGCCTAGGTTTTCGCAATTAAGCCTTGAAGCGAGACTTAAAGCTGGAACCTTGAGTCTCAGATGTGAGAGTCCTACCAAACAAGGCATGGCTGACACAATTCCCAGAGACTCCAGGACAATCCTGGGAAGTTGGCAACCCTAGTTTCCTCTTGGACCTTCAGAGGTGCAGTACTGCCAAAGGCTACCTCTTTTTGCCCTCAAATGCCTACTTGCATGTGTGTGAGTTTTGACCTTATCAGCACAAGGGGCATCAAAATGCTGGAGCATGGAAGCCAATGTCAGCACCAAGGCATCAATATGCCATACTTTACAGTGGCAGGTGAATATTACTGGAAAAGTCAAGGGCCTCTGTACTAAGCACAGCAAGTCTGTCTGCCTTAAGCAGTCACAGGTCTACTGCAACAGAGTTGGAGACAGACTAAAGCTCTCTGGTACAGAATGCTGAATGTTAAAAAGTACCAACAATTCAATGTTTTTAAGACTTTATTTTGTTTTAAGCACTTTAGAAGGTGTGTGTTGGTATTGGTGCGTACATGTTTGTGGTAGCAAGTTTTGTGCTTTCCTTCCAATGAGTCACAGTTAAATCCAGCGATTGCTAATGTTCCACCTGTATTTCTACTCTAGTTGCAAAGCGGGAACATGCAAGTTTCTTCTCATCTGGTTTGGATTAAATTCCGATTGTGAAAACTTGTGAATTCAGGTGATGGACAAAAAGGAACTTTCTAAAGCAGTGAAGGAATGCCAGAAGATGCCACAGCAGCCATATTGTGGCCTCTGAGAACGTCAATCCAATTAGCACCCAACCAAAGGGAAATTTTGTGCTGTTAAAGAGAGAAGTAAAGAAGGGCCTGCATTTATATAGTGCTTTCAGGACATCGGGGCACCCCAAAACAATTTACAGCTAATTAAGTACTTTTAAAATCTAGTCATTTTTAACATGGAGGAAACAAGTTTGCACACAGCAAAGTCCACGAACAACAATATAATGACTGCATAATCTGTGTTTTATTTGGTGGTGTTGGTTGAGATACAAGTACAGTCAGGACACTGGGGAGCACTCCCCTGCTCTTCTTCAAAACAGTGCTATGGGATCTTTCATGTCTACCTGAGGGGGCAGACAAGGCCTGGGTTCAACATCTCATGGGAAGGATAGCCCCTCTGATACTTCAGGATTTCCTTAGTAATACCTAAATTGTGTCCTTCAGTCTCTGGAGTGGAACTGAATTATGACTGCGCAATGTTCAGACTATGTCAAACAAACTCATTGCATCAACTGGTACTCTAGCCTGAGTCTGGTGACGCTAAGCACTGTTGGCCACTGATCCTGGGCAGACGGAGCTTTGAGTCCACTCAAACAGGTCAGCAACTCAAACTTCCACAGTTTAACTTAATCCTCGACAGACCTCGGATAAGGGTTGCAATCTGTGAACGAACGAACGCGTGGGAAGCTTTCTCAGTGTTTGGGATCTGCCGAACAATGTAGGGTGAATTCAGACCACTGGCACCCAGCAAAAGCGGACTTGAAAATTAAACCAGAGGAAGTGAGAAAGGAATAAATGAAGTGGGAACCACCTAGAGGATTAAAACGATCCATTTAGTTAAAATTTAATTTGGATCCAAATGACCTTTCAGTTCTCCATGGCTAGCTAACTGGACTGATAAGGGTTTGATGAAGAGGGGCAAGGGGGTGTTTGTGTGGACTAAGGGCCTGTTGGACTGAATGGCCTGTTCTGTGGTATACATTCTGTGTAGTATCTTCTGTTGAGTGGGCCACAAAGTGACAGAGCAGGCAAAACATTGATAGCAAACAAAAAAAGGACCTACCTTTAGCTTATTTATTCCCATAGCTTTTCGTCAACTTAGTATAACTAATTCTAATCAACTGGGACTAAAACTAGATTGTGAAACGCTTCACGTTTTTAGCTCGTGGGTGAAGTGTCTTTTTCCGGATGTCCATTGGTCCTTCTCGCTACCACATTTCCCTCCTCAAATCGTGAGGGTGATGAGCGTGGACCAAGCTTAATGCTGCCTTGAGATTGATCCCTTTCTGAGATGAAGCCCTGACAACATGATGTGGGCTAGACCCCTTTACGTTGGCAGGTCCAGTGGGGTTTCCTGGTGCAGGTCTAAGATTGCTATCTGTTTCAAATGATACATAACCAGCTGATGCAAATTATACTGCAGGCTGCGCTTTTCTGGCACTCAAAAGGCTGATTTAAAGAGTTTACTTTGTTACATTTCTAATGTTTTTAAACCGACACAAGTCGGGTGCTCTTGCCACCAGCTTTTAGCATGCAGGTCTTCCACCATTACTGGAAACGCCAAAGTTTGCTAGATTCGCCGAATATGGCCACCCAGTTATTTCAAACCTTTACAACGGGGTCAGTGCCAGCAGCGTGAGACCCACGCCCTGGGAACTGGCAGTGTCAGAGCTCACCCGAGATCAGTATTAAAGCAGCTTCTCACAACTTAACCCTTCTTGGTCCTCCATCAGTCCATAGGGCAGTAATGAGGTGGCACCCCTATCTCCATCCTGCATTGTTGTTGACATTTCATTCGAGTTGACATCATGATTATTTATATAGCTCTCAAATTCGTCCTACACAGGTGGAAGAGCTGAAAACCAGGGTACACCGATTTAAGGTGAATAGTAAGAGAACCAAAGGCGACGTAAGGAGGAATATTTTTCGCTGAGAGTGATTAGGATCTGCACGAAAGGGTAGCGGAGACAGATTCAATCGTGGCTTTCAAAAGGGTATTGGATAATTACCTGAAGAGAAAATAATTCATAGGACTACGTTAAAGAGGTGTGGGACAGCTGAGTTTTGCAGAGAGCTGGCGCAGACACGATAGGCCAAATGGCCTCCTTCTGTGCTGTAACTGTTCTATGATTCCATGGTTTACCAGGGTACCTTCTGCCCAGGGTGGGGTGGGGGGGGGGGGGGGGGGGGGGGGGGGGGGTGCAAATTCATTCAGTCTTCGTACCTGATCACTGGAGGCTCTGCAGCTGGTAACCCTCTTACGTGGGAGTTGGAACTTTGTGAGCCTAAGCTCCACTTAAGCATGCGATTTAGGCAAACATTTCAGAGCAGTGCCGAGGGTGGACTGCACTGGCAGAGGTGGCACCTTTCAGATAAGACTTGAAAACAAAGCCCAACTCAGACAAGGTCATGACATGCAGGCCGTGGCACTATTCAAAGGAGGGCCGGGATTGCGTTTGATGTCCTGGCCAACATTCTGCACTCAACCCAACAAACAGCAAAAGTTGACAGTCTGGCCACTTATCAGATTTGAGATGTGCAAAATGGCTGACTGTGGAAGAAATTCAAGGGGCTTCAGGGCATCCTGAGGATGTGATGAGGCAAATGCACATTCTACTTCTTTTTGCTGGTCTAGAATGGAGCATTAATTAGGCTGCTTGAGCATTTAAATTTAAAACGTGGGCAGGGAGTCAAACTGCAGCCAAGGTGACGCTGAAGACAGGGCAAGATAAGGCCCTTGAGCTTATCTTGCCAGGATCCGACACTGGCCGACTCCACCCCCGTTTTACAACAGGCCGTGCAACTGGTCCATCAGCTCCGACAGGATTCTCACCAAATAGCTATTAGTGCAACAAACTGGTTACAGGGCACCACTGCTATGTGCTGATCCCATCTGTCTGAATGCATTTTGTTTTCAGCACAGTCCGATATTGATTCTGTCAGATCACTATCAATCTGTAATAAAACGTGGGAGTTGTGTGGAATTAAACACTGTCACTGAAATATATATTACTCCAGGCACAGATAAGAATAGGGGTCAGCTGGATCATTTATGCTCTGGAGAGTTGTCTTGTGCCTTCCTCCCCCTCTTCTCTCTGTTACTGGCACCGATTCATTAACAAGGAACATACGTGTATTTTCAACACGGCAAAGTGAGACTCTTATAAGCCTCATGCTTCATCAGGCTAATTGCTTCTAAATTTTTGTTTGTTAAATAAAACTCATCCCAACAGTTTTTAGCAACTGTTCATTTGTTGTGCGTCTCCTTCAGAACTCGGCAGATGCATAGCCTTCCCTTTCTCCAAAGTACTGCACGATCACATCTTCAATGCGTGTTCCCAGCATAAGCAAAGAGATGGCCTGGATTCCAGTCTGAAAAGTGGGCCGGATCAAATCAGAACGGCAACAACAACTTGCTTTAACATGGCGCCTTTAAAATAGTAAACTTTCCAAGGTGCTTCGCAGGGGCGATTATCGTACAAAAGTCTGACACCAAAGTCGAAGAAAGGAGGCATTGGGACAGCTTGCTCAAAGAGAGAGATCTTAAACAGCATCTTAAAGGAGGAGAGAGAGGTAGACAGGCAGAAAGGTTTGAGGAGGGAATTCCAGAGCATAGGTCCCAGGCAGCTGAATGCAGGGCCACCAATGGTGAAACAACAGAAACCCAACTGGGCCAGACATATAGTTACTGTGCCTACAAGCGCAGGTCAAAGGCTGGGAATTCGGCAAAGAGTAAACCACCTCCTGATTCTCAAACCTGCCCACCATCTAGAGAGCGCAAGTCAGGAGTGTGATGGAATACTCTCTACTTCCCTGGATGAGTGCAGCTCCAACAACACTCAAGAAGCTCAACGCCATCCAGGACAAAGCAGCCCGCTTGATTGGCACCCCATCCACCACCTTAAACAACCACTCCCTCCACCACCGACACACAAGTGGCAGCAGTGTGTGTACCATCTACAAGATGTACTGCAGGAACTCACCAAGGCTCCTTAGGCAGCATCTTCCGAACCCACAACCACGACCATCTAGGAGGACAAGGGAACCAAGCACATAGGAACTCGGCCGCATAAAAGTTCCCCTCCAAGCCGCTCATCATCCTGACCTGGGAATATATTGCCATTCCTGCACTGTCGCTGGGTCAAAATCCTGGAACTCCGTCCCTAACAGCGCTGTGGGTGTACCTACATCACAGGGACTGCAGCGGTTCAAGGAGCAGCTCGCCACCACCTTCTCAAGGGCAATTCGGGGCGGGCAGTAAACGCTGGCCTAGCCAGTGACACCCACATCCCGTGAACAATTTAAATAAAAATAAAATCGAGGATTTGCAAGAGGCCAGGATTGGGGCAGCGAATTGGGAGCTATGAAGGGCTTTTGGGCTGGAGAAGGTTACAGAGGTAGGGAGGGACGAGGCCATGGAGGGATTTGAAAATAAAATTTTAGAATCGAGGTGTTGCTGGACTGGGAGCCAGTGTAAATCAGTGAGCACAGGGTGATAAGCACCCAAACACTATTAACCCTTTCCATCCTGGCCTCTCTGCAACAATATACATTCGGCACACCACAATCAACTTTCATCTAACTGGCTGACATATCCACAGTCCCTCATTATGAACGTCCTACCATGCAGGCTGCGGATTGGGAAGCATTCATTACTCATTCTGCTTATCATACAAGGAAGCTGCCCTTGTACCACTACCCAAAACCAGCTCTGATGAAAGGTCACTGATCTGAAACGTCAACTCCGTTTCCCTCCCCACAGGTGATGCCTAACTTGTTGAGTAGGTCCAGCCCTTTCTGTTTCTATTCCGAAGCTGTTAAGGCCTGTTTGATGCCCAAAGTCTCCTGAGTTATTATCATGGTGAGGCCCAAAGCGTGCCTCTCTGTGCAGGCTTATCATCACCAGGTTTTGTGGAGCAGGGTGATGACGTAGTCTGCGGCTGTATGAAAACGTCACCCTGACAACCGCCTGTAACAACACACTGAAGAAACTATCACTTGCCTGTTCTCTAACCAAACACCTTGAGTTCTCCCACTAAAGCTGCATTATGCCTGGCTTCAGGTTGGCTGGGCTAGGCTGGATTAAATTGGGGTGGTCCATGGTGGCATGCCACTCAAATGATTTATTTCATTGTTTTAAGGTAGTCCAGGATTAAACAAGTAACCCTGCAGGGAGTTCAAAGGTCACCACCCTGAGCAGGATCACAAAACCTAATGAAGAATCAGCCTCAATCTATGGGTGACAGGAAGGAACATTACTGCCACATTTTAGTCAACCAGCAACCAGACCACCCAAATATATTTTACCTCTTGAAGCCATATTGCTTTTAGTAAAAGACCTGTTAACCCCTTTTCTATTAGAAACCTGTGCGAGGTTTGGATAATACCTCATGGAGATGATTAAACACATCTATTGGTTAAAAACAAAAAACTGCAGATGCTGGAAATCCAAAACAAAAACAGAATTACCTGGAAAAACTCAGCAGGTCTGGCAGCATCGGCGGAGAAGAAAAGAGTTGACGTTTCGAGTCCTCATGACCCTTCAGCAGACCTGGGTGAATCCAAGGAGAGGGGTGAAATATAAGCTGGTTTAAGGTGGGGGGGATGGAGGTTGGGTGGGGGGAGAGAAGTGGAGGGGGGTGGTGTGGTTGTAGGGACAAGCAAGCAGTGATAGGAGCAGATAATCAAAAGATGTCACAGACAAAAGAACAAAAGAACACAGGTGTTGAAGTTGGTGATATTATCTAAAAGAATGTGCTAATTAAGAATGGATGGTAGGGCACTCAAGTTATAGCTCTAGTGGGGGTGGGGGGGCATAAAAGATTTAAAAATAATGGAAATAGGTGCGAAAAGAAAAATCTATATAAATTATTGGAAAAAACAAAAGGAAGGGGGAAGAAACAGAAAGGGGGTGGGGATGGAGGAGGGGGTTCAAGATCTAAAGTTGTTGAATTCAATATTCAGTCCAGAAGGCTGTAAAGTGCCTAGTCGGAAGATGAGATTCTGTTCCTCCAGTTTGCGTTGGGCTTCACTGGAACAATGCAGCAAGCCAAGGACAGACATGTGGGCAATATTGGTTATACTGTGCACCTTTGAGTTGTGTTGGCACTAATGGCTATGGCATTTCATGCTGAATATGAGGCAGAGTTTAAAATGTGCTGACCTCTTAGATACACACTGGTCCCAGGACTCAAGGCATTTGGTTGGTCAAGAAGTCGAGCACTATATGCACTGGGTCAAACTATTTTAAAGAAATAGTTTGCTTTATATTGTGCCTTTCACCTTCCCGTGTTTACCCAAAGCATTTCAAAGGCAAGGAGTTATTCTGAAGTGCAGTCACTGCTGTCATGTCTGCAAAGAGAGCGGTTAAAAGCGCACGGAGCAAAGTCCCATCAATAGCACCTTTTGGTGATGTTGGTTGAGGGAGGAATGAGAGCACAGACATTGGGAAATCTCCCTACTCTTCTTTGCAAAAGTACCTTTGTATCTTTCTATAGTCATTTGAATAGGCAGACAGAGCCTCTGCTTAATACAACACCTCCAACAATACAACAACCCCTTAATTCCTGCCTAGATTATGTGCTCAAACCCTGCAGTGAGTCTTTAACTCATAACCTGCTGACCCCTGGGCAAGAGTCCTATTACTCAGCACTAACTTTCTCCATGTCCAGTTCACCCATCACTCCTGTGCTGGCTGCAGTACATCAGCTCGCAATCCAACAACGTCTCCGTTTTAAAATTGGCCTTTTCAAATTCTCTCAGTGTCTTGTCCCTTCCTATCTCTGCAACCTCCTCCAGCCCTGCAATCTTGAGATCTCTGTGCTCCTCTAATTCTGGCCTCTTGGAATCCAGATTTGCTTTGCTCCTCCATCGGGTACCAGCTGCCTAAGCCCTAAGCACTAGAATTCCTGTCACAAGCCCCACCACTTTGCTCTCTTTCTTAGACACTCCTTAAAACCTACCTCTTTAACCAAGTTTTCAGTTATCTGCCCTAATAATACTGAAAATTCTATTTGATAATGCTCCTTTGTAGCATCTTGGGACACTCTATGACAGTAAAGGTGCCACATAAATGCAAATGTTGCTGTTTACTAGGCTGATGCTTAAATGTTCAATTTGTGTAGCAAAAAACAATACTGGAATTGAACAGAAAAAAACTGGAAATACTCAACAAGTTGGGCAGCATCTGGTGAGAGACAGAAGCCCTGTTTGCGCTGAACATCTTTAAGAGCCTTCCTCAGGACTGACTGTACACCGCTGATTGCCTCAACCCACCAATTTCTGAGTGCAAACCAGAGAAAGATTCTCTCCCTCCCACCCTCTCCCCCATCCTGATAATTCAGCTGGCATATTCAGTGCTCACTGTGGAGCTCAGCACTGCAAACCAGGGCCCGGTCTCAATTCTCCCCGCTGTGCTGAGTGGAACTGGTATTAACCATGGTGGTAGAATGGCCACCAGTTGGCGTGCATGCAGAATGAATCAGTGCCTTCAGAAGAAGAAAAGATAGGGAGAGATAACAGAAAGGTAAATCAGTAGCTTTGGATGCCTCTGGAATATAAACCTGGCAATGTGCCTTGCACACGACTGCCTCACAAGTAGACATTTCAACGTTATTGGTTTGAAGTAACCAGTTAAGACTTTATAACGTTGCCATTGCCATGGTTTCAGTGCTGGACTACAGATCTTATGGTAAATAAATTGAACAGTGAAACATAATGTTCCATCAGGCATCGACATTGTGCCAGTAGCCAGTGGTTACTCCTGTCCCATTCTTATCTTGCATCAAAACCTTCCGTAGCTCATTCTCCAGCTGTTTATGCCCCTCCCCTCTTCCCAACCCACTGCCACCTGCAATATCTGCCCTTTACCAAGGGGTGTATCAAAAAGTTTCGTATCCTAGGGATACACGGCTCCGACTGGCAAGCGGGTGCAAGGCATAAAATCAATGGTCGTCGCTTCATCGCTGCACTATGCTACCATGGCAACCATAATAGACACTACAAAGATTTACTGCAGTTTTTCTTCCCCACCTCCCTGGGTTGAGGAGAGCTTTTCCCAAGGAAATGGTGGCACCATCTGCCCCAAGCAGCTTGCAAGGCTATAAATTCAAAGCTCCCCAGTTTGGGTTCACTTCCTCCTTCCTTGGCCTCACTTCCTCTGGCCATAATATCAACTGCTGTGCCCAGTGGAGCCCAGGTCACAGGCCAAAACAGAACCATAATCAATGTTTTGTTTTTGTGTGTCTGTTTGTGTGAAGCAAGGAAAGAAGAACAGAAATGTATCAAAAATCGGATTCCAAGTTCAATCGCTCCTTCTGCCAAGATATGCATGCTGTGGTTTGATTATTAATTTTAATTGTTAATAAACCTTCAGCAACTGATATTTCCATGGCAGCTTACAGGATTATAGTGATCCTCACACAAGCTGCAACCCAGTAAGGGTTGTTCCTTATTTGTACCAGAATCTTGTCACGTATTTCACAGAGTGACCCGGGTGGCAGCAGTGTCTTTTCGCTGTGGGTTCTTGGGTTTCATCCAGCTCAGTTGTCGTCTTTGCTCTGAGGTTTCTTATATCGAGTGAGCGCTTGGTCACTGTCCTCCTCATCAGGAGGCTCAGGGAAGACACCATCGGGGCAGCTCCTGGGTAGATTCTTCTTTATTCGATCTTGGGATGTGAGCGCCGCTGGCAAGGCCAGGATTTACTGCACTGGGTGGTGAGCCCATCTTCTTGAACTGCCAGAGTCCTTGTGGTGTAGGTACTCCCATACCCGTGGTGCTATTTTCTGTGACTGTTTGACACAACTTGCTTGGCCCATTTTAGAAGGCACTTGTTGGGGTCTGAAGTCTCATGCTGGCCAGACCGGATAAGGATGGCAGATTTCCTTCTCTGAAGGGCATTAGTGAAGCAGATTGGTTTTCACAACAATCCGTTTGTTCTATTATCATTATTACTGAGCCTAATATTTTATTCCAGATGTGTTATTTAATTGGATTTAAACACCCCAAGCTGCCATGGCAGGATTTGAACTCATGACTCGGGGGCATTAATCTGGGCCTCTGGATTGCTAGTCCAATAACATTACCACTATGCTACCCATGCATCCTCACCCCTCAAGTCATCACCTCCCTCCACCCTCCCCTGATGACAAACTGTGGTACTTTTCCACAGGCAACAGCAACTCACTGGCACCTCACCCAAGCGGCCATTCTTCATCTTCACTGAGTCTACCTCACATTCTTCTAATCTCCAGAGAATAAAGGGCCATTCTACTCAATTTCTCCTCATAGGAAAGCCCTCCCATTCTAGCAAGCAATCTGGTGAACCCTCATTGCACCCCCTGTAAGACAAGTATATCCTTCCTTAGGTAAGGAGGTCTAAGCTGTACACAATATTCTAGGATGTACTCTCACCAAAGCTCAACTGAACTGCAGCAATACTGCCCTGGTCTTACAGTCCAAACCCCTTGCAATAAAGACGAATTTACCATTTGCCTTCCTAATTGCTTGTTGCACCTGCTTGTTAACCTTCTGCGATTTGTGTACAAGGGCACCCAAATTCCTCTGAATCCTAACATTTACTACTCCTCACAAAGTGGATCACTTCACACATCACCACATTCTACTCCTCACATCACCTTTTTGCCTAGTCACTTAACTGGTCTATATCATTTTGCAGCCTCTTTGCATCCTTCTCACAGCTTTCCCACTTAGCTTTGTATCATCAACAAACTTGGAGATAATACACTTGGTCACCTTATTTGTATCATCAATATAGATTGTAAATAGCTGAGGCAGAGGCGAAAGTGCTGATCTTGCAGCACCCCACTATCCTGAAAAGGACATGTCATTCCTATTCTTTGTTTTCTGTCTCTTAACCAATCCTCAATCTATGCTAATATATTATTCCCAATTCCACGAGTCTTGATCTTGTGTACCAACTTGTGTGGCACCTTATTGAATGCCTTCTGAAAATCCAAATATACTACGTCTACTGGTTCTCCGTCATCTACCCTGCTATTTATACCCTCAAAAACCTCTAATTTGTTTGTTAAACACTATTTTGCTTTCAAAAACTGTGCTGACTCACCCATTCTTGTTGGACAATTCAGTACTTACACAGTGAAAGGGTATTGTGAGATATTAGCATAGGAACAGGTTATAACCAAGGCCTCATCTGCTTTCTCAGGTGGACATAAAGGATCCCATGGTGCTATCTGAAAGAAGAAGAGGGGAGCTCCCCCTGGTGTTCTGGCCAATATTTATTCCTCAGCCAATATCACTAAAACAGATTATCTGGTTGGTTCTGGGTGCCTGCGTTGAACAAACTGGTCACTGCAATTCTTATATTAAAATAATGGCTATACCTCAAAACTCACTCATTGGCGGTAAAGCACTCTGGGCCTCCTGAGGTCGTGAAAGGTGCTATGTAATTAAGTCTTTCTTTAAGGAAGGCTCTAATCTATTTGAATTATTTTAAGCAGGCTAACACCTTTGTTAAAATAGGAGATGAAGAAACTCAGTGACTGCTTTAGCAGTCTTGTACTGTGCAAATTTGCTCCATATAACATTCTGACCAACAGGTTGCTCCAGAATATTTTTAATATTGAGATAAATTAATTTACACTACTTAATTATGGCTGCCACAGCGCAGATTGATATCAGAACTTTGGACAAAACCGGTCTTCATTCTCAGTGTTTCCTGAAGAAAATATAAACGAGGAATATACTTCTCTCTCCTGCCTCCTATACCATCTTCACTGCCCCCACATCATTCTAAACACCAGCCCCTGAGAGGGAGCCTGGTCACAAAACTACTGCCAGGCTTGTATTGACGGTTGTGATGCACGCAAGAATGGCCAAGTTAGATTTCTCACCTAATCCTCTTTCCCTCCACTACCTAAAACCAGCTGAGGTCAGAAACTCATGATGTTTGCATGAGAGAGAGAGAGAGAGAGAGCGTGAGAGTAAAAAAGAGAAAGAGAGAAAGAGAGAGAAGCATTTTTGTGGGCTTGATCTCAGATTCCCACCACTTCTCTTTGATGGAGCAATTCTTGATGCATCAATTCCTGGTATTTGCTGGGAACGCATGTGGCAAAATTGCCCATTCCGGGCCTATGGTTTCCCCATCCATTAATTGTCAAAAAATACCTATTCTTCCAAACCAACCTCCTCCACACTTAACATCATTAACAGGATGAGAGCAGGCAAGTGTCAGAACTTATATTCACCTTTGAGTTATTTTGATAAAAGGCTCTGGGCAGCAAACTGGATGGGAACAGGGGAGGGGGTGGGTTAAGGCAGTCATACTGTTCACATTTTAACCCTATTCCACTTTACCACACAGCACAGTTTGTGGCTTTTTTTTTTGCAGCAAACAGCTAGGATAGCAGATATATGAGAAAGCCCTGTGCTCAGCACAGACCTGCAAACTCAAACCCGACTACTGTACCCGCAGCTTCTGCTTATTGTCTAGCTGACAGCAGACCACAGGCAGCATTGACACTGACCACAGCACAGCTTCAGCCTTCAACACCACATAGGGCTCTTTAAATTCTGCTTCATATCCAAACTATTTTTAACTTGCAATCTTGTCTTCCTCTGCTCACCCCATACCCTTGTCTTCAACACTCCCCCTCCCCCACCCCTCAACATTCGCCTCCACCTTTCCTGAGGGAGCTGGATAATATTCGACAGGCACCAACTAAAGTGATGGTGTCTCTTCCTGTGTGTGTGTGTGTGTGTGTGTGTGTGTGTGTGTGTGTGTGTGGGGAGGGGGAGGGGGGGGGGGGTGGCGCCAGGCCCAGTGAGTGCCCGCAGGCCATTCAACCACTTGGGGCATCACAGACAAACCCAATGCCGCCCTGCCCCGACATTTTCCCATCAGCGTGGTGATTCCAATTGATGCCTCTCTTCACATGGCCTTATCTAAATCTGACTGTTTTTGGAAACATACTCACTCATTCTCTGGGACGGCTATTTACTTCAAAAAAGAGACTTATCTTCCCTTGTAAAACAGAACCATTACACATTGTATAAAAGATTTGGTGCAGCTGTTGAAACATCAAAATATTATACCACAAACCGCTCCCTGTCTCAGCTCAGGTTTCCCCACCCTACCAATATCAGTGGTTTGGTGCTTTGCCAACGTATTAAAAGCCCCACTAATTATCCTATGCTTATTAGTGTTTCTTTTAAAAATGTCTAAATTTCCACTCCAAACTAGTCTCTTGTGCTCCTGATACTCGGGTACAGTTACACAGGCAGTAGCCGTGCTATGGTATCTGATCCAAATATTCGTTATTCATGTGTGGACCTGGACAGTGAGTATCAAAACCATGGAGGTGGGAACTAGGGCAAAGACCCCACCCCTCACCCAAAGCCCACATGGTTTCCAGCAGTGGTGAAGACAGTCATCAGCTGGCCGATTCTTCCCCCTCCATAGCCAGTTAGATTGAGTCCAATTGTAGCAGGCCCGAGCACAATCACAGCTGAGGTCAACTAATGAGGCACAGACAGGGGGCCAAGCCTCAGGCCTACCTAGGCTCTATGGCGCAGCAACACATTACATGGGATACTTACTCGTTGAGTCATCAAAGAAGCTAATATCCTTGGTTACAGGAATTACTCATCAACAGTAGCATGTCAGGTTTACCCACATTCCATGTGGCTTTTATCTCCCCATGTAATTTTATTTTGTTTAGGCCACTTGTTTCGGTTCAACGTGCAGCACCACTCCTGGGATTCTGAAAGCTGTTTACACAATGCTCATTCATTCATTCATGTGCGCTCTGCCTGAAGGCAGGTTCTTGGCTCATTGTCTGCCGATGCTTCATCCTGAGCTGTTTCCTTAACAGTTTGTTTTGTCAGTGGTGGTTTGCCATTGCCTTCCATTCTCAGGGGCAGGGCATGGAAGCAAGTACCTCAGCTGGCATGGGAGTGCAAACGGAACCCGAGCTGTTGCCATTATTCCAAACCACACGCTAGCCGTTTAGCCAACTGAGCTAACTGCACCCCACTCCACCTCCCCCAAAACACCACTCCTTACACATTGAAATTTTTAAAAATTCATTCACGGGATGGCTTGGCCAGCATTGATTGTCCATCCTTAATTGCCCTTGAGAAGGTGGTGGTGAGCTGCCTTCTTGAACTGCTGTAGTCCATGTGGTGTAGGTACACCCACGGTGCTGTAAGGGAGGGAGTTTCAGTATTTTGACCCAGCGACAGTGAAGGAACGGCGATATATTTCCAGTACAAATAGTGGCATTCTAATCAAAACCAGCTTGAACTGGATCGTGTTCAAGAGTGCTCCTTAAATCATGCCCTGTCCAACCTGCCTACTTTCTTCCTGGCCTAAGGCTGAAGAAAACCCACAAGGCCTTCGTGCAACCTGACCAACTCTAGATCTCCTAGGAAACAGGCTGTCCAAGCAGCACGGCAATGATTTGGTGAACGTTTCGAGGATGCCAAACAAGTCCCCAAAATCTCCATCATGAAGCCTACGTGATTACATATTTGTCTACAAAATCCTGCAAGGCAGTAAAAACCCTGTTTGGCTTTTTTTTTAAAATAAAAAACAGCCTGTAAGCCCTAAATCTATCCTAAAAACAAAAAGCTACACTTTTTTTTCCAAAGGGGGCAGACAATTACTCATTTCTGTAAAGTTCTACTTTCAGTATAGTTTTCAAAATCACACCTGCTAAAAATGCAAGCCATTAAAAAGGAATGCGATGAACTTTTAACATCCTTTCAGGGTTTCTTTAATTTTTTTTTTGCTGATTTAGGTCTGAACCTTGGTATTAAGACTATTAGCAGCAGTGATGGTATCATCAGAATAACATGATTTGGAGGACTCACTGAGGCAAACAACACATAGTGCTGACATTATCAGGGGAATATGGTTTGGAAAAGTTACTGAGTCAAGGCACAATCTTCCACGTGGAATGATTTGTAACAATGATTGAAAGAATTCTGTAATAAAACATAGGTTGCCCCCAAAATTTCATAAGCACAAAATCACATTCAATGCCTGACCTCTGCATTCTTTAGTTCAATTCATACTTTTACTCTTCCGCTCAGAATGTGGTAATGCAGACTATATGTCAACATACTACATTCGTAATTTTTAAAAAATGTATCAATATCATCATCTTAACTTTTTCCCAAAAGCACACTAGGTTTAGCCAGTATGTGGCTCAGCCAAGGTCAGAGTTAACCCTCTCGGTTGTGCTGGTACTAAGGAGATCCAATCATTGGCATCAGCATCCTTGGGTTGGATGGGGGTAAAGTCGGGATTAGTCTGGATTCACTCTCCCGCCTCCTATCCAGTGACCCCTGCTACTGGAAAATGTTTGTATGCGTTGGCAGTCGGAATTCCCACTTCCGATTGTCCTTTAGGCATGAACACGGAGCAGGGGTAGGCCACTCAGCCCCTCAAGCCTGTTCCACCATTCAATAAGATCATGGCTGGTCTGATTGTAACCTCCCACCTATCGCTGATAACCTTTTACCCCTTGTTAATCAAGAATCTATCTAACTCTGCCTTAAAAATATTCAAAGGCTATGCTTCCACTGTCTTTGGAGGAAGAGAGTTCCAAAGACTCAAGATCCTCTGCGAGAAAAAAAAATCTCTCCTTATCTCTGTCTTAAATGAGCAACCCCCTTATTTTTAAACAGTGACCATTAGTTCTAGATTCTCCCACAAGAGGAAACATCTTCTCCACACCCACCCTGACACGACCCCTCAGGACCTTAAAGGTTTCAATCAAGTCACCTCTTACTCTTCTGAACTCCAGTGGATACAAGCCTAACCTACCCAGCCTCTTTGTCAGAGCTGTGCGCATGTAAACATCAGGCAAAAAGGCCTGTGATGGTCCCTACAATCGACCTTCCCCTATCATTATTAATGAATTTTTTTTTTGTGTGGCCCCTAAAGCTGGGCACCTTCCACATGCTTAGCAACACTTATTAAATTCACTGATTGAAACTTGGGCTTTTGTTGCCTGGTTTTCATTTGGGAGACTGGGCGAATGTCCCCAAACCTGGACAGGGTTGGGGGGGTGGAGGGTGGCGGGGGTCACCCTTGTGAAGATCACCATTTTGTATTCACAAGAAGGCACAAAATGGCCTGTGGCGCCGGCTGAAATGTAATAAAATAAGGCCGGCACGTAACCATGGCAACAGACACGGACACGCTGAGTATCAAACAGTACTCACTTTGTAAACAGATTAGGATCAGTCTATAATAGAAAGAGCTTATTATAGAGTAATTACAGCCTAACGACTGGGCAGGATGTCCTGAATGAAGGGTCTAAACTGAACTCACAACCTATAGTTTTCAACTTTCAAAGATAAACAAAAAAGGAAACCTATCTGTGTTTCCGATCGCCTCCACACCCAGGCTATGGGAAAATTGCTTTGTAACCAGATACTTTTAACCAGTTTGAACAAGCCGATTGCGGACAGGAAAAGTATTGCCACAATTTTCCCGTGTCATGCCTTTGCACTGTGGCATTCATCGGTATTTAATGTTCTGGACTCACAGTGAACTCATAAAAACGTACATCTCCGCCAAGTAAAATATCGCAAGGGAGACTCTTCCCTTTCATTCACTTTGCCCCAGTAAGTATGGGTCTCGCAAATGTAAAGGGACAGCCATTTGATTCCATAGCACCACCCCCCAGTTTCAGTAACAATCAATGAGTGCCCTCCAATACTTAAAAGCCATAGTTCACATGCGAGCCTTGACACTGAGTTGGTTATTTGACTGCAGCGGGCATCATAACTGTACCCAATCCTCTCCTGATGCCAACTATTACTAACATTTTCCAGTAGGAGAGGTCACTGGATAGGAGTCAGGAGAGTGAATCCAGACTAATTAAGAGTGTTCCTTACTCCAGGGGCGTACAGCATTCCCCCACCGTCCTGAGAGAGTTAAATAGCTAGCCGTTTGTTTAGAGAAGGGGAAAGTAAGCGGAGATTTGAGGCAGGCAGGTACGTGTCTGCATTGTTCCTGCTCACAAGGCTAATCCTCAGAATGTTAGAACACATGCAACCGATGGAAAGTTAACCCGCACATTTTGGGATAATGGCCAGGTTTTGCCTGCCTTACTCAGAATCAGGCCACGGGTGTGTTGTTCAGAAGGGTAACAGCAAAATCAACATCCTTCTGATTTAGCAGGCCGCTGTCAATTATTAGGGTGGCACAGCCTCCAGCGCAGGGTTTCCTGCCAGTCTGATTCCCCTTCAGCGCTCCTGGGTTGATGATACAATTATACTCT
This sequence comes from Carcharodon carcharias, assembly GCF_017639515.1. NCBI lineage: Eukaryota > Metazoa > Chordata > Chondrichthyes > Lamniformes > Lamnidae > Carcharodon > Carcharodon carcharias. The sequence goes on along the minus strand of NC_054480.1, from coordinate 136,920,501 downwards.
GACTATTAAGAATATAATGACAAGCTTCTACGCGTAACCCAGGGGGTTTGTGCGGACCTACACAGAAAATACGTAATTTATCAGCATAAAAATGAAAATCCATTAATATTTGAATCTATAGCCTGCACTCCCTGTAACTGTAACACTCACTTCCTGCAACACTTTCCTGTCATGCTTTAATATTTGCTTATCCATTACACATGTCTGTGATTACTTCTTTTAACTCTGTCTCCAATTTAACCCTCTGGCTTCTCAGCTGACCTGCCCTCTCCTGTGCCTGGGTATCTGAGTATATCTGAGTATCTATGCTTTGCCTCCTGCCTGACCACTTCAGCTTTCTTCGGTGCCTAGTGAAAAGACCTGTGGTTGCATTCCCAACCGTGACGGACAAACCAACATGAAAGGCTGTCAATAGACTTTTATCTCTAAGTAGTAAAAGGACAAAAAAAAACACACTTAAATAACTTTAAGATGTTTCCTGGGTCAGGGTTGGGAAAGCGACTATGGGCCTTTACCTCAGGTGGCTATGGTGGTTGGTTAATTCAAGATCTTTCTATACATCGCTAATTACACCTCAATGCACAAAGTACTTTTTAAACAGGGGAACATTGGTTTGGGGCAATGTCACTGGATATTGCAAAGGTTCTAATCCAAAGGCTAATGCTCTGGGGACATGGGTTGAAATCCCACCACTGCAGCTGGTGGAATTTAAATTCAATTAATTAATAAATTCAACTAATTAACCAACGAAAGCTTGTCTTAATAATGGTGACCATGAAAGCATCAGGGACTGTCATTAAAACCAACCTGATTCTCTAGTATCCTTAAGGGAAGGAAATCTGCCATCCTTACCTGGTCTGGCCTACATATAACTCCAGACCAAATTAATGTGGTTGACTCTTAACTGCCTGCTGTAATTTCCTGGGTAACTATCCAGAAAAGTCCCGAGGAACTGCTCAAAGTCTCCGACTCCAGCTCAGCCCAGGGAGAAGGGAAATTGCCTACTGGAATTTTGAAACTTCCAGGGAAATCCCCACGGAGTCAGCGTGTCAGGACATCCACAGGGTCACGACGCGCAACTTCAGTCATATGTCCAGTCTCTGGATTGGGCTGATATTGCAGTGAGCAAGTAGACAATCTATGGAACAGGCTTCCTTGGGAAGTGGTGAAAGCAGTTAGTGCAAATTCGAGAGATTTCATTCAGAAAATAACATTTTTCAGATACAGTATATGGGTCTGTTGTGGACTTGTTGACAGAGAGATTGATTGCTATGATTAGACACCAACTCCATGACTGTCGTATCATGGGACTACCAGGATTATAAAAGGTGAGCAAGATGGACTTGCTCTTTCTTCATTTACCAATTTCGATATTCCCATGCCATGCAAAATTTGATTTTTTTTCCCTATTCTTGCGCCACTGCTTTTTTATGCTTCAGGCAAACCCTCGGAAAAATAAAGTTAATGGTTATTTGGAAAAGGGTGCTTACCCTTTGCTGAGGCTTGTCAGACACTGAATAATGAATAATACTCAGGTAACTGTCATTCAGTGGTTTATAAAGCAGAGTCTCTTCAAATTTTCATCATTAGCAATGTCAAGTCTATATACTAGCAGAGAGCTATTCTGTATATGTCTCATTGACAAATTGCAGCAGTGAACTTGTGAGATGATATTAATGAATGTGGCTGTACAAGTGTCCCCTGTCTACTATGTTAATGATGTCAGGTTAATATCTCTGTTTAATCAATGGACAAAGAATCTTCACACGAATATGTCGTTTGTTGATAAAATCATACAGCTTGAGTTTAGCTCCTGAGTATGGGCAACCCCATCCCATTCTCCCACCTAAGCCCAGTTGGTATGCTTGCTGCCCAGAGTGATCGACACTGTGTTGGCTAATCTCTGCCTGGATGATAAATCACAGCATCTGCTACCACAGGTCTCCTTGTTAGAAAAGATCCACTAATGATTCATACCATGGCCTCCTGCCATCTAGGCGAGCCTGTAAACTCCAGCAAGGCAACTGCGGAGTTCCGCAGGAGACACAATCCTGGTGTGAGTCATGGGACTGTGGAGCATGCAGATTTTCTTGGGCTTGTGTGTGTGCGAGCTGTTAGTCACAGTCTTACTGCTGTTATAATGTCACTGCCTCGCTGGGTTGAAAAGAATAAAAACAGAATCTCACTTACTCGACTGGGGTCCCGGTCACGATCTGGAGGCAAAGTGTGGAGTAGAAGGATTGCAGAGGAGGTCGGTCAGGTTCAGTGAAGGAGGTGGAGATGAAAAAGAAATGAAAAACAGAATAATAAGGGAGAATTTAGTAACCAAACCAACGATATCGACAGTGTTGTAGCCAAAATTTATCTAACACATGCTCCTCACATGTGGCTCTTTATTGAGTGTGTGGAATTGGGGGAACTCACCTAATGATTCCTTCAACTTTACATATAGAGTTACACTGGCATGGAAACCACGAAAAAGTGCCAGATCCTCCATATATCAAACATTGCATGGGGTTTTAATTTTATACAATTTACTTCCCTCATACGCAAGAAAACTTAAGCTTTCAGTGACACAAACCAATATGTAGGTTAGGGTAACCCTTTTGCTTCCAGACACCAAGGTGTAGAAACTCATCCCTGGCAGACTGACTGCAACGTAACGGAATATCAGGTGCAGCGTATAGCCAATGTCCAATCCCATATTGCCCATTTTGTGCCACTGCCAAAGACAAATTTCTATTCCCTCCCTCCCCCCACCACCACCACCACCGCCCTCCCCCCACCAAAACACCACCAACTCACCGGTGCAATCTACATTTTACCTCAGCGTCAATTCAATGGAATCTTTCATTGCGTCTGTAACCATCAAACTCAGGAATTTCTGCGTGAGTATAGTTGGGAATGTCCTTAATCTGCTCTCAATTGCCTTTTTTTTTCTCAAACCAATGACGTTACAGTATGTTGACTGTCTAAAGGCACTCGGAGTGGTGGGTCCCCGTATTTGCCGGCCCCCTGAAACATGCCCTATAACACCAGCTGATCAGTGCTGGTACTTAAGCTCCCTGTGAGCATCCTCTCACCCAACTGCCATCTGATACATTCTGCATATCTTTCTATTCCTTACTTATCTAGCATTACTTTAAAGGATTCTGTGCTGTTTGCCTCAACTAACCCATGTGGTAGCTAGTTCCGTATTCTAACCATTCTCTGGGAAAATAAGTTTCTCCTGAAATCCCTATCGGATTTATTAATGGTTATCTTGTATTTACAGCCTCTAGTTTTGGACAACCCACATGAGGAATCATCCTCTCTACATCAACCCTGTTAAAATCCCTTACCCCAGCACTTGCTGAGTTGTTTAGGACTCAAAATGGCTTCCACATTTATGCGAAGGAAAGTATTTTCCTGATCTTTATCTACACCTGCTAGATACAGCTTAGCCCCCGTACCTCTGTGATGGTCCATGTCCAAGTGGTTCTTGTCTTCTTTCATTGCAAGATGGGCATGAACTCCAAGGGCACTGGACAGGGTCAGAAGGCCTGAGCCACCGCTGATGGAGGGAATTCCTGCAGCCTGAAGTCCTGACGGATGCGGAGTGAGCGGAATTGGAGGCGCGTGGTGGGACAGGTGCTGGAGCTGCTGCTGCTGTAAGTGAGCATTCTCACATGAATAAGAAATCGATAGAATTTATAGAAAAGGCAGCAAACTAATGTCATGCCAAAACTCTACTCAATTCTGTCAAAAGGGCTGGGCTGCTAGATAGGCTGATACTGAGATCCGCATTTATGTGGTGCTTTTCACGGCCATGGGACTTCACCAAGTGTAGCAACTTGGTGGAAAGCGTTGGTAATCTGCACACGGCAAGATCCCACAAACAGCAATAAAATAACTGGCCAATTAATCTGTTTGTGTGATGTTGATTAAGGGATGAATATTACCAGGGCGCTGCTGCTCTTTTTCAAATAGTGCTTTGGTATCTCTCACATCCACCTCAGAGGGAAGACAGGTGCACAGTTTAATAGCTCATTCGAAAGGTGGAACAGCACTCCCTCAGTATTGCTCGGGAGTGAATTTTAAGCTCAAGTCTCTGCAGTGGGACAACCTTCTGGCTCAGGGATGAAGTGTGCTTTCCCTGATCCAAGAATGGCACCTAGTAACAATCTATTTTTAAAAAAAAAAGCACATAGTGGCAGGTTGCTCTGATTATCTCAACAGCTGTGGCAGGAATTAGGCCTATCTGCACAATCGCTTAGCGCAATTACACATCGCTTTGAAGAGAATAGAACTGTTTTTAATAAAGCAATTTGCTCTTCTCCAACAATGCCTAAGAATCTTTTGTTCCATCACTGTTTCCACTTAATATTAAAAACACCATTATTGGCCTACAATTACCCATTGGGCCAGAAAGGGAAGGGGGATAAAAGACATTTCAATGTGGGCTCTAGCTTCTGATTATGACTCAGTGATTCCTGTGGGAAAGTGAATGTGTGTGGACATCAGACAAGGGCATGACCACGGTCAGATGTGACGCCCAACTGTGGTTAAATAGCCTGTGGTGATCACTGCACAGGCTCAACTGGTGAAGAATGGACACTTATGGGTATAGTAGTGGTGGGGGCGAGGGGGGAATATTGCTCATCCACCACTACCCCCAACCGCACCCCCCCACCCCCGCACCCCACCCACCTCCTGCCCCCCCACCGCACCTGCCCACCATTGCAGGAATCAACCTGCAGCCAATGGGTGCCCAAAAGATAACCCACCCCACAATGATAACACGCTGCTGGGGGTGGGGGGGGGCAAAACAAGTTGAGAGGGGGACTTACACCCTTGGTGGAAGGAGGACAGCCAATCTGGTTGGCCGGCAGCTCGAGCAGTCCCAGCAGCACCAGGACTGCGTCATCGGCACTGCCGGGACCGCACACTGGCCCAGGAAGAAGAGAAGATGGATGCCGGAGCCAGGAAAGTCAGGCCTTTTTTTTTTAAAAGAGAGGGAGGGATCAGGAAATGGAGGGTGGGGAGGAAAAAAAAATCAAGACAGCAGGGTGGTGGGGGGAGGGTTTCAGAGGGTAGGCGGGGAGGCACAAAGGGGAAGGGTAACATCTTGGAGGCAGGTGCCCCTGATATGTAAAGGACACACCCCGCCCCCCTGCCCCCACCCCAGACAAATGCCATTTCCTCCCCCTTTCCTTTACAAAAACGTTTTCAAAAAAGTGATCTCCTCACTACCGCCCACCTACTCACGCCAGCCGTTTTATGGAGTAGGCCGTGTGAAATGTGGGTTAATTGGCTTGGGAACAAGCTCAATTGCTTGTTAATTATTTATTTAAAAACGGCGGGCGGGCTGCCAATTCGGGCACTGGCCCATCCCCTGTGTTACGGGGACTGAGCCGGGGACGGGTGGGAAAGCACCGGGCTTTGCCACGCCTCATGTATCACATGCCATCCCTCCCCACTGAAAACAGGCCGGGCACGGGGCTGTAAAATCCCAGCCCAATGGGAGAACATTGGAGCGGGACAAAACCTTCTGATTGAGAAACAACACAATCGACGGAGTTTTGTACTGGATGACACTCCAGTGGTTGTTATGGCAACTTCTGTTCAAGACACTTCCAGTAAACAAGCCTGTCTGCAAAGTGACACTGCAAGGAGCCAGAGAGGAACGCCATCACTCTAAAGGTTCAGTTGGTTACGTTCACGCATGGGCTACATGATGATAGGGCATTTTCATTAGACTAAGAAATCAGATCAGTGTGCAGATCATTCCCCTGCACTTAAGAGGACATGAAAACATCACTGAGATTGTGACACACACAATGAATTTTATGGGAAGTTGCTCAGCAGAAATGCAGGAACATGGACAACTCAATAGGGCTTTAATGATTGGCTTCAATTAATACTTTGGATTAAAAGTAATTAAACTCAAACCTGTTATTAAACCTGTTCAGCTAGTTAGCACAAGAACAGTACCATACTAAAGTTGCTAGATTTTTGTTTGACGTAGGTTTTAAGGATTATGGAACCAAGACAGATCGATGGAGATAAGATATAATAGACCAGCCACGATCTAATTGAAAGGTAAAACAAACTGGAGGGCTTGGATGATCTACTCCTGTTCCTAGGTGTGTATACTTCTCCCAGACCTCAATGTTTCCCAAATCAAAATTCTCATCCTTGTGTTCAAATTCTTGCGCTGCCTTACCCTCCGCCCATCACTGTAACCTCCTACAACCTGCTACACTCCTCCGAGGATTTTGTGTTTCTCCAGTTCTGCCCCCTTATGCAATTCTCCCTCCCAACACATTTTGCCTTACCATTGCTGGCTGTGCCTTCAGCTTAGCTGTGCCCTTCACTCTGAAATGTTGTCCTTCATCCCCATCTCACTCTTCTGCTTGAAGACCCTCCTTAATATCTGCCTCCAGGGCCAAACTTTTAGTGACCTCTCCTCTAATAGCTCCTTCGTTGGCTCAGCGTCAATTTTTATCTGATTACACTTCCAGAAAGCAGCTCGAGATGTTTCCCCACATAAAAGATACCATATAAATGCAAGTTGCTGTTGCCTGGTTTGCTTCTGTGAGTAGCTGCTGTCACTACCGATCATGAAATCCAATGGCTATTGGCAGTCCAGAGGTAACAAGTAATTGCCCCACCCCACCCCTGTGAAAGGCATGCTTGAATTTCCGGCATCTGTTGGAGGGTGCCTGACAGAAGTGAAAACTCAGTACGTTGCCCCTTCAGATTCAAGCGAGACCAACACGTTCATCACCGGTTGCAACACCATTTCTGCTTTTTGTTGGCGAGTTAAATCCGGCAATCTTGCATTACCAACATTACCGGTACGTCTGCAAACCTACTAAAGGTGAGGAAACAGGATATCTGATGTGAAACTTAGCCCCACAGACCAGTAAGATCCTAGGTTTGATTCCCTCACTTTTGCTTGGTGACTGGCTTCCGCCAGAGATACTTAGCAGCATGAATGCTACTGCTGGTTTAGCGGCTCTGAACCGAAGAGGGTAAAACAGGAGGTGGGTGGGGAGTAAGGAGGGTGGAAAATCTATCTGATCCGTTCTTGATCATTGTCTAATAAATGATCTATAACGACCTAAGAAAGCGTACACTGGTGTTACCTGAGAACAGGATCAGGCTAAATTTGATATTTCCCCACATTGCCCATCCCCCAATCAGTAAAACACATGGTCATGTCCCGCCCACACAGGGAAGGGCTAGGATCATCAGGGATTCATCAGCGACGGTAGAACTATGTCCCAGCAGGAGCCATCAAATTCTGAAGTGGGACCTCCATCCAGGCAAGATTGAAGACAAAACGTGAATGAGCCAGAAACAAAACATGAGTTGGGGTAACAGCCCGTTCCCAGGGACGCACACCGGGACAAACATCAACTGCTGCTGGAGCGCCGTCAACTCGATGAAAGACACTCTTCGCTCTGCCAGTGCAAGGAGCTGTCAGTGACTGGGTGTTGCAGACTGGCACACTCCAAGGTCCGGGACTAGGTGCTGAGCATCACAGTAAAGCTTGGGGCAGCTGCCGCAAAGCCTCACTGGGGAAAAGGCAGAGTCTAAGGCCTTCCCATTATAGTGCACCTCAAAGCTGGAATGCATGAAAAAGCCCTGGGGCTGCACGTTTGGCATGAAATGTGTACTGTACAGATAACCAGTAATTGTAAGTGGAGCGAGGGACCCCAGAATTCTGCATATTGATAAAGATTGAATTGCATTGCAGTTTTACGGTAATGTCAAATTTGAACTGTTGTGTTTACAAATTTAATGAATGAAGTTTATTTTTGGGAGAAACAAGTCACTGCACTACACCAAATGCTATTCGTATTTAGGGTACTGATGAAATTCCCCTCAGCTGCAGCAGCTCAGTCTTGTATTAACCCATGTATATAAGACGGCCACTTACTCCGATGATGGCATTCAGTTCGGCCATGGTGACTTGCTTGGCACGCTCTATCGCCTGAACCACCTGCTGCTGATGCTGCCATAAAATGAAGCAGAGAGAGAGTTTAGCAAGCCCAAGATACACTTAAGAAAATAGATTTCAAGAGAATAACATGTTTTTCTCAGTTTGACTGCCACACACACACACACACCCGTTTTCAATACATTTCAGCTCTTCAAGCTTAAAGGAAATTGTGGCATTATCAACAACAGTTTTATTTATATAGCGCCTTTAGTGTAAAAAAATAAAGTCCCAAGGCACTTCACAGGAGCATTTTTAAACAAAATATGACTCCAAGCCACGCAAGGAGATATCAGGTCAGACGACCAAAAGCTTGGTCAAAGAGGTAGGTTTTTATGGAGTGTCTTAAAGGAGGAAGGTGAGGTAGAGAGGCAGAGAGTTGTAGGAAGGGAACTCCACAGCTTAGGGCTTAGGCAACTGAAGTCGCAGCCACCAATCATGGAGCAATTAAAACAGGGGATGGTCAATAGGCCAGAATTAAGGGAGTGCAGATATCTTGGAGGGTTGCGGACTGGAGGACATTACAGAGATAAGGAGGAGTGAGGCCATGGAGGGATTTGAAAACAAGGATGAGAATTTTAAAATCAAGGCCTTGCTTGACTGGGAGCCATTGTAGGTCAGCGAGCACAGACGTGATAGGGGAAAGGGACTTGCTGAGAGTTAAAAGTGGCAGCAGAATTTTGGATGACTTCAAGCTTACGGAAGGTACAATGTGGGGGACCAGCCAGGAATGCCAACGAGCAGTCAAATCTATAGGTAACAAAGGCACGACTGAGGGTTTCAGTGGCTGACAAACTTAAGTCAGGCAATGTTATGGAGACAGAAATAGACAATTTTTGTGATGGCATGAAAATGAGATCAGGGTCAAACCTGACACTAAGGTTACAAACAGACTGAATTAATGCCGCATTGTTGCCAGGGAGAGGGATGGAGTCGGTACCTAGGGGGACTGAGTTCGATGCAGGGACTGAAATCAATGGCTTCAGTTTTCCCATTGTTTAATCGGAGGACATTTCTATTCATCCAGTACTGGATGTCAGATAATCAGTCTGATTATTCAGCAACAGTGCCCAAGTCGAAAGAGGTAGTGGTGAAGTAGACCTGGGTGTCATCAATGTACATGTAAAATGAATACTATGCTTTCTGATGATGTTGTCGAGGGACAGGATTTACATGTGAAATAAGAAGGGGTCAAGAATAGATCCTTTGGGGACACCAGAGGTAACAGTGCAGCAGCAAGAAAAGGTGAGAGAAGAGATTAAATTATCAATCTGTCCATTCCACAGCTGAGTTTAGTCTGGGAACACCAAGTTCTGATGATCAGCACTCTTGATATTATAAGGTGACTCCTGCATTTTTAAAACCATGTAGTATTGCGATGATGTCCCTTATAATACTGCGCTATATATTAGGAAGGGTGTTGTTGAGAATATGATCCCCTGATCTGATATATTCACAACTTGCATTTATATAGTGACTTTGCTATCCCAAGGCATAAACAGAGGGGTGGGGGGGGAGGAAATGCAACGTAGTGGTAATGGGAAAGGCATAATCAAAAGGAGGGGTCTTTGTAAGATGGAGCGAGAGGAAACAATACTGTGGAGCATTGGGAAAATGGCCCAGGTTGTGGGGTTAAGGCAGTTCTCTCTGGAAGTGGGACATGGGAGGAAAAGGTGAGAGTGGCAGCTACAGTTGAAGAATGGAAGAGGTAAACGGAAATGTGGGCTGGGAACTTGTGAAGGCAACGGGGTTCGGGCTGCCGACTAGAGAGCTGGCTAGAGCCCTCCGTCTCCTCTTTTAGGGAAGGCCTGCCGCAGCACGTGCTACTCAGGCTCTTGGCGGGCAATTGGCGGGGCCTTCCCCTGAAATCTCGGCAGCCAACCAGAGGCCAGGAGCTGTAATGAACAGCAGCGCCACCAGGAGGGTGGTGGCTGCTGCTGGTATGACACCCACCCGAGGCCTAAGATAGTTGCCGGATCGTCCCAGGCCACCGGTGAGTGATGGCCGGGGTGGGGTGGGGGGGGGGGGGTGGTGCGCGCTGCAGGGGAGGCGGAGTGAGCAGGAGTTGGCAGCAAGGGCAGAAGGATGGCTGTCAGTGACCCCCCCCAACCACCACCCCCCCCCCCCCACACAACCCCACCCCCCCCCCCCCCCCGCCCCAACACAACCCCCCACCCCCCCCACCCCCCCCCCCCCCCCCCAAAATGTCAGGTCCCTCAATCAGGCACTGAGTGTCTTCAAATGAGGGATGTCCCCAACCCCGTTTTTGGACCCGCAAACAATCCTCCACAGGTTTGCTTGCTGTGCACCCCGCATGGTGAGCCATCACCCCCAAGCCCCCTGCCACAGGGTTATTATCACCGGCGGCAGGATGAGGACCTTAATCGGCATTAATTGGCCACTTAAGGGCCTCAACTGGCTGCAGAGCGGGGAAGGCCGCCCACAGGTGGAAGAGGCGGGGACAGGTGGTGGGGGTGAGGCTGTTGGCTAGAATTGTGGAATCAGACATACTGGGGGCCAAGATGCCGGCAGCAGGGTTTCGGAGGAGTCAGAGTTTATCCAGGGTGGAACTTAAGGGGGTCTACAAGTACAGCATAGCAAAGTATGGGCCTGAAGGTGACAAAGGCAAGGGTGGGGGATTTTGGCATCAGTGGGCGTGAGGCAAAGGTGAAGGAGGGAAAGTTTGAGGAGGTGGAAATTGGCAGTCTTGATGATAAATAGAATAGACGGTGTGATGTAGGATACATTGATAAAGTTTTGAATGATCTCAATTTACTAGCAATTTTCCTTTGCTGTCTGGAACGCTTTTTGATGAGTCACAGGAGTTTTGACAAGATACTGAGTGAGATTCAGCAGGATTTCAAAGCCTGAGTAAATGAAGCCAGATCTGAAAGAGTTTAGCTTCCTTCTGCCATCATGCAAATGGGAGTGAGGTATCTCTTTCACTGGATCGTTAAAAGCTATATCCTCAAAGGACTGCTAGTTTACAGCAACTGCTAATTCCATTTTATTGCATACACTTCTGTGGATTTTTACTGGCATTTTGGGGATGGTAGTGTGTGATTCCACCTGCTTATCCACAAAGCTGCAAACTGCATACTCGATGCCTCTGTTAGAGCACACTAATGTCTTTTCTCCATACGATCAAAGACAGTATCAAGGTGTTTTAATAACTTAAGAATTTTGCACCCATTCAGTATTAGTGAGCTGTTGAATAAGGATTTTCACTAAGAGCAATGATTAGAAAAATGGGCTGCGGTGACCTTTTTCCTAATTTACTCTTTCGTGGGATGCGGGCATCCCTGGCAAGACCAACACTTGTTGCTCAACCCTAGTCGCCCAGGAAATGTTTGGTTTGCTGGGCCATTTCAGAGGGCAGTGGGTCTGGAGTCAGATGTAGGCCAGACCAGGTAAGGATAGCAGATTTCCTTCCCTAAAGGCCATTAGTGAAGCTGATGGGTTTTTACAACAATCGATGATAGTTTCATGGTCACCATTACTGAGGCTAGTTTTGAATTCCAGATTTTATTAATTGAATTTAAATTCCACCTATGTCCCCAGAGCATTAAACTGGGTCCCTGGATTACTGGTCCAGTGACATTACTACTAAGCCACCATCTCCCTGTGATTTGTGGAGATTGGTACCAGTCAGACAGCTGTCACACACCAGAGACTTGAGCACATATTCCAGGCTGACATTTCTGTACAGTGCAGAGGGAGGGCTGCAAGGTCAGAAGTGCTGTCTTTTGGATGAGGCCATTTGGCCTCTTGGGTGGGTGCAAAAGACCCAGCAACATTATTGAGCATGGGGTATTCTCCCAGTGACCTTACCACCACTCTGCCCTCAAAGTGTCAGCTCAATGCCACCTCCGAGTCACAAGGTTCCAGGCTCAAGGCCCATCAGGGTTTGAGCATAGGAATCAAGGCTGACATTCCAGTGCAGTACTGAGAGTGCTGCACTGGCCAAGGTGCCATCTTTCGGATGAGGCGTAAACCGAGGCGCCATCTTGGGTGGATATAAAAGATCTCAGGGCGCTATTTTGAAGAAGAGCAGGGGAATTATGCCTGCATCCTGGCCAACATTTTTCCCTCAATGAACGCCATAAAAATGGATTATCTGGTCAGAGTTACATTGCTGCTTGTGGGAGTTTGCTACGACAGTGACTACGCTTCAGAAGTACTTCAATTCAATTCAGTTTCGCTTTATTGTCCATATAGAAATTCATTTCAGATTCATTGCTCAAACGTTAAAAGAAATATAAATGAATAATAACAATAAGAGAAGAAAATTACCCTATCAGAGAGCTCTAACTTTAATTAAAATATGTAATAAAAACTATTCCAATGCATTAACATAATCAGACAGTGAGGCCCACCCTGAGTGTATATCCTCATTCAGACATCAAACTCCTGTTAAGAGGTTATGTAGAGGAGGGCACTAAAGAGTTCAAGAACTAACTTGACCTGCAACTGAAGGACGGTGGCCTTTTCCCTGAACGCATTCAACAGTTACACTGAGAGAACGGGTGATTCTCATCATTCACACTCTTTACTTTCATCAACATCCTTCTAGAGCAGATTTTGTCAAGAAAGATCTGCTCATGAAATAGCCGTCCTGCCTGGTTCAATGGCTGTAAAGCGCATTGAGTAATCCAGTGGTCATGAAGAGCGCTATATAAACACAAGACTTTATTTCTTTTTAACTAACATGTAAGACAGATATGGGCCGAGAAACTTTAGCCTATTTGGAAGGGGAACAATCTCTGGACCTGAATGACGAGGCCCAAGGTTCCTCTAATATCGGTCAATTGGGGAAATGGGTGCTGCATAGCCAAAGTTCTGGTGTCTGATCCGGTCATTCACTTCATAGCTGTTTGTGTAAATTGGCTGCTGCATTTCCTACAAGACAACAGCGTTGACACTTCAATGTCCTGAGGTTGTGGAAAGGATTACATATTTGTTCATTCATTCACACTTGGACAAAGCTATCACGACGAGCAGAAGTTTAAACACTCACTATAATGCTATATGTTCAGTTCTGCCTCACCCCTGCCCTGCTTTAGGCTTGAGATAAGACCATGCTGCAGTCTGAAGCGTCAATGACAGAATAAACTTCAGACAGTAACAATCAAAGCATGCCCTCTTCCATGCTCTGGGAGACTTAATGATACCAAGTCCAGGAATCCTTCAGATGTGAAGGAAACTGAAGTCGGGACTCAAGACTGCAGCTCTCTCCACACTAAGCCAAAGAAATTAGGCCTTCTTCATCAGTAAGCTTCACTTTGTTAAAACAAGATCAATTAAACTAACCTGCTGAGAGTGACAACTTTGAGTGGATAAAAGGCAGCACTGACTTAAATTGACAAATGTTGTATTTCCCAAAGTTTGGTGTGTACACAGAGCCAGAAATCTATCTCAGCCTGCCTGCCACAGATTGACATCTTATTTATAGTCTGGCTTCCACCATTTGCCGACAGGAGGAACTTTCTTGCCCCCTCTGCATGTCCAGCGTATCAGTTTGAGCACTATGTTAAGTGAAGATCACCAAAGTACAAGAGAGACACTGTAGCCATCCAGGTGGCATAGAGAAAAGTCAAGAGGCGGTTTCCTAACACCAAAGAACTCAATTGCAAGGAGACTGGAGAAAATAGGAGCCTTCAGACTTGAAAGATGGCGATTGAGAGTTAACCTCATAGAGGTATGCGAGTATTAAAAATAACAGATAGAGAGTCAACTTAAAGAATGACCACGTTTACTAGCATTACTACTGAGACATGGGCAACGAAGGAAAGTTGGTGAGGTTCGTCTTTGAATGGAAGAGCTACAATGGGCTGAATGGCCTCCCTCATCTTTATTTTTCTAGTGATTTTGTGGCTGCATTGACAAATTCTTCCTTTTCAGTAATTATACAGTGTAAAAAAAAACACTGGTTGTCTTGCTTTTATTACATAATTATATCACAAGAAGAGAAAGGTCAATAAATTTGTCAAAGCAACATTAGCTTATTCAAAATTCCTCTGTGTAAACTACTCAACTGGGCTGTATCTTGGCTGGAGTCAGGACAAATATCAGGTGCCTCAGGAGCTTTCTTTCTTTATAACTGCAGACAATAGTGTGTCATTCAAATTCCCTGTTTACCTGGTCCGTGGAGAAATCCTGACTGCATATTTCTTGTCGTGCCCTTGCTGTTTGATGTATTCAACAAACAGCCTACAGAAGGTTAGTGAATAGATGAAGCTCAAATTCAATGATAAGGGTCTTGTGTTAAATCTTTTGGCCGCATATCTTGCCCCACTGCTGCTTTTCCTTCAACAGACATGACTTTGTACTTTATATCTGTGATGGAAGTCATTGGCATGAAGAATTGGGGGCAGGGAGGAGATAAAAAATTTGTTCCTTTGTCTATTTTGTTCACAGATTTACCCGTTGGCATCCACACACAAATGCATGTGTGCACACACACACAAACTTGCACATACATTTCGCAGAGATTGCTGGATAGCAATCAGTAACGAGGATTTTTTTTTATTATTATTCGCTTATGGGATGTGGGCATCGCTGGCTAGGTCAGCATTCATTACCCATCCCCAATTGCTCTTGAGAAGGTGGTGATGAGCTGCCTCCTTGAACCGCTGCAGTGCTGTTAAGGAGGGAGTTCCAGGATTTTGGTCCAGTGACAGTAAAGGAATGGCAATATATTTCCAAAGTCAGGATGGTGAGTGGCTTGGAGGGGAACTTTCAGGGAAGTGGTGTCCCCATGTACCTGCTGTCCTTGTCCTTCGAGATGGTAGCTGTTGTAACTTTGGAAGGCGCTGCCTAAGGATCCCTGGTGAGTTCCTGCAGTGCATCCTGTAGATGGTACACACTGCTGCGACTGTGCGTCGGTGGTGGATGGAGTGAATATCCGTTGCCCTGGATGGTGTCGAGCTTTTTGAGTGTTATTGGAGCTGCACTCATCCAGGTAAGTGCAGAGTATTCCATCTCTGTCCTGGCTTGTGCCTTGTAGATGGTGGACAGACTTTGAGGAGTCAGGAGTTGAGTTACTCGCTGCTGAATTCCTAGTCTCTGACCTGCTCTTGTAGCCACTGTGTTTATATATCTAGCCCAGTTTAGTTTGTGGTCAATGGTAAGCCCCAGAATGTTGATAGGGGGCGTTTCAGCTATGGTAAGGTCATTGAATGTCAAGAGCCAAGAGTTAGATTCTCTCTTGTTGGAGATGGTCATTGTCTGGCACTTTACAGAGATAAGGAGAAATTTCTTCACCCAGGGAGTGGTGAGCCTGTGGAATTCGCTACCACAGAAAGTAGTTGAGGCCAAAACATTGTATGTTTTCAAGAAGGAATTAGATATAGCTCCTGGGATGAAAGGGATCAAAGGATATAGGGAGAAAGCGGGAGTGGGCTATTGAGTTGGATGATCAGCCATGATCATAATGAATGGCAGAGCAGGCTCGAAGGGCTGAATGGCCTACTCCTGCTCCTAGTTTCTATGTTTATGTTTGTCTGGTGTGAATGTTACTTGCCACTTGTCAGCCCAAGCCTGGATATTGTCCAGGTCTTGCTGTATTTGGACATGAACTGTTTCAGTACCTGAGGAGTCGCGAATTGTACAGAACATTGTGCAATCATCAACAAACATCCCCACCTCTGACCTTATGATGGAAGGAAGATCATTGATGAAGCAACTGAAGGTGGTTGGGCCGAGGACACTACCCTGGAGGAACTCCTGCAGTGATGTCCTGGAACAAAGTGATTGACCTCCAACAACCACAACCATCTTCCTTTGTGCTAGGTATGGCGTCAACCAGCGGAGAGTTTTCCCCCGATTCCCGTTGACTCCAATTTTGCTAGGGCTCCTTGATGCCACACTCGGTCAAATGCAGTGTTGATGTCAAGGGCAGTCACTCTGATCTCACCTCTGGAGTTCAGCTCTTTTGTCTATGTTTGAACCAAAGCTGTAATGAGGTCAGGAGCTGAGTGACCCTGGCAGAACCCAAACCGAGCATCGGTGAGCAGGTTATTGCTAAGCGAGTGTCACCTGATAGCTCTGTTGAGGACCCCTTCCATCAAATACAAATAGAAAAGGCTGGAAATACTCAGCAGGTCAGACAGTGTCTACAGAGAAATAGAAATCAACATTTTAGGTCCTGAGGAAGGATCTAAACATCTCAGATAGTCCACTTCTTTTTCCCCAACAGATGGTGCCTGACCTGCTGAGTATTTCTAGCGTCTGCAGTACTTTTTCAAAATTTATCAGTGACTTGAATCCTGGTTGATTTTATTCTGTCGGTCTGAGGTGCCAATGATGATGCCCCATTCAGATGCTTGGCAGAAATGAAAGGTTTCTTTTTTAAGTACAGAGCTGAAGGAGAGCTGCATTGCAAGAAACGTGATCCATGCCAATGCTGAACAAAAACACTTCAAGTTACTGAAGGAACTGGATTCCTCCGGTTGCATTTTTATACTAGTTAACAAGGTTTCCTGTTTGTATTATCAGATAACTCTGAAGATCAATAACAATAACTTGCATTTATGTGGCAGCCTTAATGCAGTAAAATGTCCCAAGGAGCTTCACAGGATTGCGATCAGCCTGAATTTGACACCGAGCTACCGAAGGGAAATATCAGGGCAGGTGACGCATCAGCCTGGTCTAAAGGTGGGTTTTAAGAAGCATCTTAAAGGAGGAAAGAGATGGAGAGGGGCAGAAAGGTTTAGGGAGGGAATCCACATATTAGGGTCAAGATGGCTGAAGGCACAGGCATCAACAGTATAGCCTGTTGGAAACCAGAAGCATGCAATTGAACATAGGAACAGTAGTAGGCCATTCAGCCCCTCAAACTTGTTCTGCCATTCAATTAGATCATGACTGATCTGTACCTCATTTTCACTTACCCACCTCAGCTTCATGTACCTCCTAATTTGGCAAGCTCTTACCTGAAGAATATATTATTCCATTCTTGATTTCCCCCAACACACATATGAGTTCACTGCCTGAATCCCATGTATCTAAAAGAAGGTTTGCGGCTGCCCCTACCACCTTCGTCTAATAATTGTTTCTGCACCATACAAGGCCAGGCAATGACCATCTCCAACAAGAGAGAATCTAATCATCGCCCCTTGACATTCAATGATATTCCCATCACTGAATCCCCAACCAGCAACATCCTGGGGGCTACCATTGTCCGGAAACTGAGCTGAATCAGCCATACAAATACTGCGGCTACAAGGGCAGGTCAGAGGCTTGGAATTCGGCAGCAAGTAATTCACTTCCTGACTCCCAAAAGCCTGTCCACCATCTACAAGGCACAAGTCAGGAATGTGATGGATTACTGTCCACTTGCCTAGATGAATGAGCTCCAACGACAGTCAAGAAGTTCAACACTATCCAGGGATGAGCAACAATGTGCAAGGGTACTGGGAAAAGGCAGGGCAATGGCACAAGGTCATAATGTTCATTTGAAGAGCCATTGCAGACACGATGGACTAAATGGCCTCCTCAGTGCAGTTAAAACTCAAAGATTCTGTGACAAAGAACCCGCTTGATTGGCACTCCATCCACCACCTTAAACGTTCACTTCCTCCCCCACTGATGCACAGCAGCAACTTACCAAGGCCCCTTCAACAGCACCTTCTAAACCTGTGATCTCTCCCACCTAGAAGGACAAGGGCAGCAGACTCATGGGAACATCACCACCTGCAAGCTCCCCTCCAAGCTATACACCATCCTGACTTGGAAATATATCGCCGTTCCTTCACTGTCACTGCACCAAAATCCTGAAACTCCTTCCCTAACAGCACTGTGAGCGTACCTATACCACAGAGACTGCAGCGGTTCAAGGCAACCCACCACCACCTTCTCAAGGGCAAGTAGGGATGGGCAAGAAATACTGATCTAGCCAGCAATGCCCATACTGCGTGAAAGAATAAAAAAATACTTTGCCACAGCAAGTGGCTGAGGCAAGGTTTGCGTCATAAGGGAAAGATTGAATACATTTTTAAAGCCAAAACACGAGGCTTTGGGAAGATAGAGGGGCAGTGGCCTCAGCTTTGGATTACTCTAGCATAGAGCCAGAACAAACATGGGCCAAGTGGCCACTTTCTGAGCCGCAAGCTGGTTTTCTGGTTCTTTTCCCTCCTCCGCCCCATCAATGCTGCTCGCTGAACAGGGATTGAATAATAGATATTTATAAAGATATTTAGATATTTAGAAATAAAGATATCAGAAATTGCAAAAAAATAAAAATCCAAGCAGTGGCTGTTTCTCCACTGATCTGCTGGTTTATGAATTCACCCCAAGTACAAACAGGCAGTCACAGGAGCCAGATTGGAAACATTGCAGTACAACTCGTCCAATAAATCTAATATCCTGCACTATCCTTAACAGGATTTTAATAATGTGGCTTTTCATGGGTCAAACTGATTTTGTGTCTGGCCACCCCAAGTTCAATATTGCAATTAATCCTGGGCAGTTCATTAACTTAATAGTTGCATCGTTGACATTTCCGATTGCACTTCACAGAAGATCGGGAGGAGAAGAGTTGTTAGTGCCAGCAAGTTCATGCCATTTTCTTCAGCTCTTAGAGCACTCTCCCAGGCCAGCTCAGTATGACAGCCAGTGAGGTTTGGAAAGACCTACAATAAGCCGTAAGGATCAGGCACAGTGCAGAAGAAAAGTTCACAGAATCACAGAATAGTTACAGCTCAAGAGGCGTCCATTGGGCCCATCGTCTTGGCTCTCCAAATGAGCTATTCACTTAGTCCTACACATTCTTTCTTTTCAGACGGTAATCCAATTCCCTCTTGAATACCTTGATTGAATCTGCCTCCACCATACTCTCAAACAGTGCGTTCCAGATCCTAACCATTTGCTGGGTGAAAAAGCTTTTCCTCATGTCACCATAGCTTCTTTTGCCAATTACCTTAAATCTGTGCTCTCTTGTTCTTAATCCTTCCACCAATGGGGACAGTTTTTCCCTATCTACTCGGTCCAGGACTCTTGTGATTTTGAATACAGCCATCAAATCACCTCATAGCCTTTTCTTCTCCAAGGAAAACAGCCCCAACTACTCCAACCTATCGGTGCAACTGAAGTTTTGTCATCTCTGGAACCATTCTTGTGAATCTTTTCTGCACCCTCTCTAATGCATTCATGTCCTTCCTATAAAGTGAGGCACCCAGAGCTGGACGCAATACTCCAGTTGAGGGCGAACCAATGTTCCATACAAGTTTAACATAATCTCATTGCTTTTGTACTCTGTGCACCTATTCATAAAGCCTAGGATACTTTACGCTTTATTAACCACGCTCTCAACCTGTCCTGCCACCATGAATGATTTATGCACATATACACCTAGATCCCTCTATTCCTGCACCCTCTTTAGAATTGTACCCTTTTATATTTCTTTAATATTATCTCTCCATATTCTTCCTGCCAAAATCACCCGGTGGTGGGGGGGCTGTACGTTTAATTCCTGGTCTGAGTTATCCCAGCCAAAGCAGTAGTACAAGTTAGCTGCAGTACCCCTGGGTCACAGTGTGAAAATAAATCTATCAGCTTTCCCACTGTATCCACAGATGGTTTTCACATTCTCAGATACCTCTGCTGGAAAGTGTGTACTGGGGCATCAGGTTAGGGTAGGTTGGTTACATCGGTTGATTTTTAATTTTTTCACGGGACATCAGCATCACCGGCTAGGCCAGCGCTTCTGTTGCCCATTCCTAACTGTCCTCGAGAAGGTGGTGAGCCACCTTCTTGAACCGCTACAGTCCTTGTGGTGTACCCACAGAGCTGTTAGAGAGGGAGTTCCAAGATTTTGATCCAGTGACGATATAGTTCCAAGTCAGGATGGTGTGTGGCTTGGAGGGGAACTTGCAGCCAGTTTTCCCATGCATCTGCTACCCTTGTCCTTCTCGGTGGTAGCAGTCGCACGTTCGGAAGGTGCTGTCGTGGAGCTTTGGCGAGTTGCTGTAGCGCATCTTGTAGTTGGTACTCACTGCTGCCACTGTGTGTCGGTGGTGAAGGGAATGAATGTTTGTGGATGGAGTACCAATCAAGGGGGCTGCTTTGTCCTGGATGGTGTTGAGCTTCTTGAGTGTCATTGGAGCTGCACTCATCCAGGCAAGTAATGCCCAGCACAGCTGGATCAACCATTTAGGTCTGAGATGAGGAGAAATTTCTACATAAGGTTGTGACTTTTTGGAATTTTCTATCCCAGAAGTCTCTGGATGCTCAGTCGTTGACTATATTTAAGACCAAGCTCTATTGCTTTTTGGATACTAAGGGAATCAAGAGACATGGGAATAGGGCAGGCAAGTGGACTTGAGGTAAACAATCAACAGTGGTCTTATTGCATGGTGCAGCAAGCTGTACAGGCCTTATGGTATACTCTTCCTCCTATTTATTTTGTTCTAATGGTAACAGAACTGCCTGCCAACATTTACTGTCTAAGCCACTTGGGAAAGGCAGCAGAGGGTTTCTAAGACTTTTGGAAAGATGCCCTAGAGTACCCATAGATACAGGAGAGGGCAGCATACTGCAGCATTATCACTACCACTAAGCTGGCATCCCAAGAGTCTGTGTCCTCAGGAGAGGGTGGTGAACAGGAGAATTATTTGTACTAGTGTGATGGCACCCAGAACAAGTTGGCATCATCAGTAAGAGAATGGTATATTGGAGAACTATCTGTACCAATGGAGTCCATGCCTCAATGTAAGTTAGCACTTCCTGGGCAGGAGTGAAATAAATTGAGGCAATAAGTGCACTGAAAGGAACCTACTGAGAGCTAAGAGCACCACTTGGTTTCACACAACAACCAAAGCTAAAAATATTTCTTAACTCCAACAAGCTGATGAGTGAAACAGGACATAACTTGATGTAGTGACAATATCGTCAAGTGGCTTGGGAGCGTCCTGCTCTGTCATTTGTGCAGTCAGGCAGTGCTTAGGGGCCAAGATGCTTGTTTACTGATTAAATGAACTCTGAATGGAGTACCGGAGGACATTCAAGATATCAATACCTGCAGCCATGTCAAATCAACCGTGAAGGACTATGTGCTCCCAGTTCTTAGCCACTCTCTTTAATCATATCTGTCAACCAGCTTGCATCTGGAGCTACTAGCCTGGTGTAGCATCTGTGTCTACTGACTTTCTTACTTAATCAGAATATTCATGCTCCCAATGGTTAATCAATATTGCCTAAAACTGTTCAAAAATTTACATTGAGAGATAATTATCCATTACTAGCACTTCTTAGTTTACATACTTTTCTCTCTGCTATCCACCTCCTGCCTGTCTCCTCCTGCCCATTTTGAAGGTGGCGACTGGTGCTGGGATACAGTCCCATGGATGCTGACCACTGGCACTGCCCTTGCGTGAGCTTCTTTTGTATGTGGGATGTTCAGGATGAAAGCCCACCAGCTGCTGGCATGCTGGGCACCAGAGCTGCCCTCGCCCAACAACCTGAGGGTCATGTGGACTCGAAACGTCAGCTGTGCTCTCCTCCGCCGATGCTGCCAGACCTGACGAGTTTTTCCAGGTATCTCTGTTTCTGTTTTTGTTTCAGATTTCCAGCATCCGCAGTTTTTTTGCATTTACCTAGGAAGCTCACCTTCCACCAAGAACTGCAGAATAGCCATCAGCAGTGGAGATTTACCCTACGTACTAAGAGCATGCTCCTAACTCTGTGGCAAACAGCACACTGGGGAAATCTTCCCTCCCCCCCCCCCAACCAGGGCCTGAAGCCTAGCTCCAATTTATCCCCATGATCCTCCAGGGGCCAATTGGCTGACCTGTGCAAATCACTGTAGTTTCAGCCCTTGTTATCACCAGCTCTGTTTACACACTGGTTTTAATGAGAGTGTTTGCACTGTTTCTGCAGGAAATGGCGGTTGAGGATGTTTGGACTGTACTTGTTGAAATGTGAGCCGAGGTTGTTTGCATTGCATTGCTGGAACTGGGAGCTGAGCATCTGTGTTAGAATCCCTTTGAAAAGAATTGACGAGCACCCGCGAATAAAGATAAAGGCTTTCAGGCTAAATTCAGCATTTTATTGAATACGTTTAGGCACAGTGAACATAGCAGTTTTGTCCTCCTAAATTTGAATTTATTCCTTGCATTGTGCTCGAAATGCCGGCACCAGGCGTTCCTCTATAGAATGAAGCTGTGAAAGCAGACATACTTAGCTAGAGGATTACCCAATCCGATCTTCACCCACCCTGCTTTAATCCTGTATGTTAATTTGTTGATGGGCAATTAGGAGTGATGTGCTCACATGAAAATTGCAGTGACAAGCACTTAAGAGAGTAGAACTTAGCAATATCTATAACCAATTTTGCTTCAACCTGGGTCTTTGGAGAAAAAGTGAAAATAATCACTATAGCACCTTCACGACATCAGGATCTCCCACAGGTCTTTACAGCCAATGAAGTACTTTAAGCGGTATAGTCACTGTTGTAATGTAGCAAATGCAGCAGCCAATTTGCACAGCAAACTCTCACAAACAGATAATGACTGGAAAATCCGATTTTAGCGGTTTTGGCCGAGGGATAAACGTTGGCCAGGACACTGGAGAGAACTCCTCTGCTTATCTTCAAAATGGTGCCTTGGGAAAGTTTACCTTCACCTGGAGGGGTAGATGGGGGTCGCAGTTTAGCCTCTCGTTCAAAAGATGGCATGTCCGACAGTGCAGCACTGCCTCAGCACTGCCCTGGAATACCAGCCTGGATTTCGTTCTCTAGTATCTTTTGTGGGCCTTGAACTCACAATCTTCTGACTCAGAGCTGAGAGTGCTCCCAGCTGGCAGCTAACTGAGAGTAACTATGCCACCTACTTATCTTTAGAAGGAGACGGTGTTGCCGGTCTTGCTGTAATTTGCAGCACAATAGAACTCATTGAACTGCACCTTTGAAGACTAGCTATGGTTAGTGCATGTATGAAGGGTTGGCATCATGATGTCACTCAAGCCGCAACAATCCAACATTAATCACGGTCAATAAATGGGCAACTGGTACAAGGACAGCATGTGCCCTGGACCCAGGAAGGTCACAAGCAGGCAAAAAAAAAAGCAACCTGGTCTTCATTATACCACTGGCACACAAGAATAGGGTTGGCAGCTTTGGCTGGGCATTTTCCTGGAGGTTTCATCATGTGTGTCCAACAGTCCCATCTGGTCCAACAGCTTCTTTCACCCCTCCTTTCCAACCCCAACAACTTGATAATAACAGAAGAAAATTTAAAAAGTTAAATTCTATCTCTCCTCTGATTTTACTCCTGGATTTGCTCACTGCAGCATCCAGGAGATTAAAACCCATAAAATCCAGCAGACTCCAGGACAATCCTGGAGAGTGTGAAGTACACACTGTAACGTTCCTTTCTCAGTGGCTGGCTGCCAATACAGGCCTTCTGTCATTGACTGCCGCCTTCCTGTGCTGACTCTCTATAATACCAACAATGGTGAGGCTCTGGCACAGGTAAGACAGTAGAAAATCTGGTCCTGTCCAGTTTAAAATACATTTTGCCTGTCCATTTTACTGATAGGACACCACAATCTTTATTTCTTTTGGGATAAATTATTATCTCAAAGAGGGAAAAAAAATGGTTGCTTATTGGCTCTCTCAGCTTTCTCACCAAAACAACTGGCAAAGTCACAAAATGGCTGATGTGGGCAAAAGTTGCATTCAGCAGTTATTTCCAGAATAGCTAATGTTCATCTTTAGGGCAATGCCAGAGGGTGATGTGTGAATTTGTGTAACAGTTGGCTACCCTTTTGTCAGGCTCACCGCAGGGGTTTGCATTAGTGCTGGTGGGGGGGGGAGGGGAAGATAGAGTCTGGTGTATTTTAATTCGAAACTCAGTGAAGTGTGTAACATGCTCAGGCAGCAGAGATATGGACAGCTCGTGAATTGACTCAGGGCTGTTGTGGCGGTCGGGTGCGAGGGAAATATGGTTTAACAGATCACGTTCTCTTTGAAGCAACGTTATTCGTGAGTAACAGTGCAGCTGGATAACAAACACATGGGTTCTTGTACCTTTGCCAAGATTAACTCTTCATTCTTTCCAAAGCTGTTTTGTGCAACGTATCCATAGCCACCTCACATGAGCTGATTTGTGCTACGGGAGCCAGTTCCCATGGCCTGGCTCTTGTGAACGGTTGCCAACTCTCCAGGAGTGTGCCAGTGGTATAATGAAGACAAGGTTGCTTATTTGTTGCCTATAAGACAGATTAGTTCAGAAGACCTGTAAATCTTTTTTATCAGCGGGTCTTTGCAACTGCTTGTGACCTTCCTGGGTCCAGTGTACATCATGTCCTTGTACAGTTGCTGCCTTTGTAACTGAAGACCCCTATCTGAGGGCCTAGCACCCAACAGTGATCGAGAGTCTCCAAAATGATTACTCTTATTAAAACGTTGTTTTAAAAGTTGCGGTTTCTGTTTTTGGAATGTTTGCTTTCAGGATGAATTCACCAAGGCTCCTTTAGACAGCATCTTCCAAACCCACGACCACTACCACCTGAAGGGCAAGGGCAGCAGAAAGATGGGAACGCCACCACCTGGAAGTTCCCCTCCAAGTCACTCACCATCCTGACTTGCGGAAATATATCGCCGTTCCTTCATTGTCACTGGGTCAAAATCCTGGAACTCCCTTCCTAACAGCACTGTGGGTGGACCTACACCACATGGACTGCAGCAGTTTAAGAAGACAGCTCACCACCACCTTCTCAAGGGCAACTAGGGATGGGCAATAAATGCTGGCCCAGCCAGCGAAGCCCACATCCCGTGAATAAATAAAATAATAATTTTACACCTTGCCTCATAAACAAACAGGCTTTCCAAATAAACGGCCAACATCATTTCAAGCGGAATGGTCTCATTCTACATTCACAAGATATTACTGCATTGGAATCAAAACTCAACCTTCCATGAATCAATTTATATTATTTAACAACAAGAGAAACAAACTTACCTCTTGAGAGAGGAAAGGTATAATTTGTGCACAAATTGTGCTCAGTCTCTTCACAATTTCTGCCTGCAACAAAAAGAGATGTGAAGTTTGGATATTGCTACAGTTTAATCTTACAATGATCATTCACATTGTTACAGTTAGGAAAGTCTCGGTCTTCAGTCTTTGAGGACCTGAGTCTGACTTTGTCCTTTATGGCATCCCAACTTATCACAGCAAATGGGATACAGGTACAAGGTCAGAATTACCTAGGACTATGATCCAGGGCCTATTTACACTTCTTAACTTGAAGAAACCATTTCATAGAATGTAAACATTTATATCCTTTAAAATCACTGGCTAGACCCCAGCTGGACTGTTGTATCCAATTCTAGGCACCACAATTTAGCAAATTCTTGGCGAAGATGCAGAGGAGATTTACTAGAATGGTATCAGGGATGAGGAATTTCAGTTACGTAGAAGTTCTACAAAGTTTCAATTGTTTTTCTTGGAGCCGAGAAATTTATGGGGAGACTTAATAGATGTTCAAAATTATGAAGGGTTTTGATAGATTAGATAGGGAGAAACAGTTTCCTCTAGCAGGAGGTTCAGTAACCAGAGGACACAAATTTAAAATTATTGGCATAAGAACCAGAGGAGAAATTTCAGAGCAAATTATTATGATCTGGAATTCACTGCCTGAAAGGGTGGTAGAAGTAGATTCAATAAGAACTCAACTGGAGAACTGTGTCTAGTTCTGGGCACCACATTTTAGGAAAGATCTGAAGGCATTGGGGAGAGTGCAGAAAAGGTTCATGAGAATGGTTCCAGGGATGAGGAACTTCCGTTACGTAGATAGATTGGAGAATTTGAGACTGTTTTCCTTCGGGAAGATTGGGAGAGTCAGTACATGAAGAAGGTTGAGAGGAGATTTGATAAAGGTGTTCAGAATCATGACAGGTCTGGACAGAGTAGATTGGGAGGATCGAGAAGAAGAGGTCACACATTTAAGGTGATTAGCAAAAGAAGCAATGGAGACACGAGGAGAAACTTTTTTTTTTTACACAGCGGGTGGTTAACTTCAGGAATGCGCTGCCTGAAAGTGTTGTGGAGGCAGGTTCAACTGAGGCATTCAAGAGCGAATTGGATTATTATCCGAAAAGGAAGAACATGCAGGGTTACGGGGATAAGGCAGGGGAATGGCACTAGATGCATTTCTCATTCGAAGTGCCAGCACAGACATGAAGGGCCAAACGGCCTCCTTCTGTGCTGTAACAATTGTGAACTTTCAAAAGGGGATTGGAAATATATTTCAAAACAAAAAAAAATACAGGCGTGAATTTCTGTGTAACATAAATCTGTTCTCAGGTTGAGGTGGAAACCTAATAATTCCCTGTGCACTTCCTGCCACACCAGACATCCACCATCCACTTACCACAATATGGCTCTCCACACTAGTGAACTGTTATGGCCACATTTTCCTCTCTTTTTCTGTAATCTGGTTGGCCACTATTGGACTAGTCATAAAGCAGAGGGTCCTTACAAATGTACAGGTACAAAGCCTCTTATTAAAATGGATGCTTGGCCAGCTAGACAAGGCAGCAAAAGAGCATTACAAAGGCACCAACAATGATGGAAACCCTCCGGCCCATTCACCCTGCCCCATTCAAGTGCAAGATTTTGCGTTACACAATACAAACACTCCCCCAGCTGATCTCCTGGGAGACATACAAAACTAGATTTTTTAAAAAATATTTCACCTAGGCAATTGAAGCAACTCCAGGAGATTGCTCTGACCCTGAATTCCCTGAAGTCTGCCCATTTTGTAACAAGTTGCTGCCCTTCCCCATTCAGGAGCAGTTCCAGCTCTGGCTTCAGACAGACAGGTAGACTCAGGCTTTTAGGAAGGAAACCTGCAATGATTGCCTTGTTGTGAATATGGTGTAGGAGGTCATTTGTAAGAGTGAGTAAATGGGATAGAGATTTGATAAATATTATGCCTCTTTTTCCAGCTGTAAAATGTGTAGAACGTTGACCAGCAAAACAACCCAGGCAAGCAATGCAATGCGGTTAACTAATAAATAAACATGGGCATGGATCATTTGGGCCAAACAGCCTGTTTCTGTGCTGTAAATTCAAATAGAATATGACAGGGAGTTGCAATAATAGACCTTGGTAGTCAAAATGGAGGTGGTTAATGGCCATAAGACAGGAGGCGATGGTAACACTCCAAACAGAAAGGCGTTTGCAAATGACAAACTGCATGCATTATTAAAAGAAAGGAAAGCCTCCGGCAGCAGCATTCTCCTGAGCTTTGTAGCCAGCTCAAGCTTCAATCTTGGATAGCAGTTGAACTGCTCAAGTGTGTCCCTCAGTGTTAACACGCTCCCATTTATTCTCTACATTAGCATGTGTGATTGTATCTCGTAGGTGGAAATTGGAAACAAAAAGGGGGGGGTTGGGAAATGAATGCCGCCCGTCTAATTCAGGGAAATGGCAAATAGCGGTAATCAAAATGACAACAGGTAGTTAATAATAAGTGGGACAATGTCAGTGCATTTCAGGCTGTTACACTTCGATGGTCACCAGTACATACAAGGTAAATGATGCTGGAACAACTGGGGAAATAGTCCCATCAACTGAATTCTAATTGAACACTTTTAACTGTTTCTTTTTTTTAAATCAGTGAGGAGCTGTTCCAAGTGCCTGGTGGCTAAGTATGACACGTAGAGCAGCAACAGTAACAACGTGCATTTACATTATCCTCTAACCATCCCAAGGTTTTTTCACAGGGGGCAAACATTAAACCAGATTTGGCACCCAGGTGCATCAGGGCAATATAGAGCCAGGTGGCAAAAAGCTTGAACAAACAGGTAGGTTTTAAAGGTGTGTGTTAAAGGAAAGTAGAAAGATGGGGAGATGCAAGGGGAGGATTCCAGAGCTTAAGGCCCAGACAGCTGAAGGCATGATGGCCAATGGTGAAACGATTAAAATCGGGGATGTACAAGAGACCAGAATTGCAGCAGCGCAGACAGCTCAGGGAGGTGGTGGGGCTGGAGTAGGTTACACAGATACGAAGGGGCGAGACCATAGAGGGATTTGAAAACACGGATAACGCTGACAGATAAGAAGGTCCCCTGCTGAATCCCAATTGCCAAGGTGCCTGTTTTCAGCTACCAGATTCAACTGCTGGTCTCGAGGGGAAAGGGCCCATTGAAAAAAAGTGGCACTGGAGGACAGTCCATCAGCAGGTGGTTTGAATTGGTACAGAGAAATACAACCGCTGTGCAGGACTGCTTTATACCAGAACTGATTCCTCACCCAGAGTGAGAGAGAGAGTGAGAAAGAGAGAGAGATAATGTAGAGGGCTGTGTTTACATCACAAACTCTCTGCTTCAGCAGCTGATCTTCTTTGTATGCGCATATTGCGATCACTCACAGAGCTTCTTTATCAACAACAGCCCAATGTTTTTACCACAGTCATTCACATGAGGGCAGGACAAGAGGGCAGGGGAACTGAGATCTCCTGCGAGTAATTAGAATACAAAGACAACACTACAATCACAGCAATCATAAATAGGTGACACCACGCTCCTGAAAAGGACTGACTCATTTACATGAAGCACTGGCTTCATGATTGAGGTGCCCATAGCTAACGAGCACATTACTCTAGTTTGCACAAGGCTGAATACCCCACTTTTTTAATTGATATTTTTCCATCCTTTTTTTGTCTGCCCTGAATAAAAATCCATTAAGAGCACTTCACATTACATTCCCAAGCTGTTTGATCTATTCATTGAGCGTTCCCATTATATCTAATGACCTTCCTCACATCGGGCACGGTCTGGCAGAAGTGGCCACATGGGTATGTTAGAATATAACTGTGCTTGAGCACACAACCCAGGCTGACGTTCCAGTGCATCGATTGAGGGAGTGCTGCAGTGTTGGAGGTGCAGTCTTTCAGGAATGTCAGTAAACCGGGGCCCTATTTGCTCTCTCAGGTGGGCAAAGATCCTCTCAGCACTATTTTAAAAGAAGAGCTGGAGAGTTCTCTGTCTCCACCCCCCCATTCCCATGTACTGGGCCAATATTTATTCTTTGACCAGCATCATGAAAATAAAGATTATCTGGTCCTTAGCGCATTGCTGTTTGCAGGAACTGGTGCAAAGATGGGCTAAAAGAAAAGGAACTGCTCGATACTTAGCCCTCAACCAATATTGTTAAAACATATTATTCATCATTGCTGTTTGTGGGAGCTTACTGTGCACAAATTGGCAGCTATGTTTCCTGATTTACAATAATGACTGCACTCCAAAAGCACTTCATTGGCTATAAGGCACTTTGCAACGTCCTGGAGGTTGTGAGAGGCACCATATCAATGCACATCTGCCTTTTTGTTCTTTTTACTATCTTTCACGACCACAGGACATCCCAAAGTGCATCACAGTCAATGGAGTACTTTTGAAGTACAGTTGTTGTTGCAATGTAGGAAAAACAACAGCTGGCATGCGCACAGCAAGCTCCAGCAAGTGTGCAGATGTACAGAACGTTAGGACACAGCTACGCGCCAATCTCAGGTTTGGCCAGTGCTAGGGTGAAAGGTCGGGTCATTTCCCCAGTTGATGGATTACTCGTTTCAGCCGTGCCATCGAGAGATTGGAGGACAAGCCCGGTGGGCCATTTTAGTTGTTTCCCTCCTCCTCAGGCTAACTTTCTGCCCTGCCGCACCCCCCACCCCTCGCCCCTCGCCAGCCCTGCTGAACCTGAGTGCCCGTTATTCACTCAGCCTCTTAAGACTGCTAGATAGTATAAAAAAAAAAGCAGACCTGCACTGAAATATCGCTTTTCACAACCCCAGAACATCGCAAAGCACTTTATGGCCAATGAAATGCTTTTGGAGTGCAATCACCATTGTAAAGTAGGAAAAACTGAAGCCAATTTGCGCACAGCAAGCTCCCACAAACAACTATGATGGATAAATCTATTTTAGCGGTGTTAGTTGAAGGCTACATATTGGGCAGGACACTGGGGAGAACTCTTCTTTGAAATAGTGCCATGAAATCTTTTAGCTCTACCTTAGCAGTCAGACAGGGCCTCAGTTTAACATAGACCATAAGACATAGGAGCAGAAATTAGGCCATTCGGCCCATAGAGTCTGCTCCGCCATTCAATCATGGCTGATAAGTTTCTCAACCCCATTCTCCTGCCTTCTCCCCGTAACCATTGATCCCCTTACCAATCAAGTACCTATCTATCCCGGTATTAAATACCCTCAATGACCTGGCCTCCACAGCCTTCTGTGGCAATGAATTCCATTGATTCACCACTCTCTGGCTAAAGAAGTTTCTCCTCATCTCTGTTCTAAAAGGTCTTCCCTTTACTCTGAGGCTGTGCCTTCGGGTCCTAGTCTCTCCTACTAATGGAAACATCTTCCCCACGTCCACTATATCCAGGCCTTTCCGTATTCTGTAAGTTTCAATCAGATCCCCCCCTCATCCTTCTAAACTCCATCGAGTATAGACCCAGAGTCCTCAAACGTTCCTTATATGTTAATCAGTTGTGGCAGCAGAGTCTGATTTTCCTTGCTCCTGAAGCCCTCCATCAGAGTGCCGCTCGAGACGTTTCTCCAGAAATCCAATCAGTAATCTGGGGCCTTGCTAGCCTGTGCACGGTTAACCATCTCCCTGTATAAACTCACTGAGTCGCCAGGGCACCAAGCTGTGGTCTGATACCTGCTTGCAAGGCAGTGCAAGCAGCTGGGAGCAGTTCATCGTCCAGGGAGAAAGCCAAAGAAAGTAAACTGTAAACAATAACACACACGCACACCAGCAAAAATTAAGGTGTACCTCCCACAAACATTTTAATCTTGACTGAGAAACCATCACCCTCAGATCAGATCAGGAAATAAGAGACCACACAATGTCTCTTGTTAAAGGCCTCATACCAACTTCCGGCTGTTTTGAGGCATCGGTGCAATTAGAACCAGCGAGACCGTTGTCATGGCAATGGTATCTACAGGACATGACATGACATGCTGCTGCTGCTGCTAGCGAACGGCAAATCTGCTTTCCCAACTCAGCCAGTTAGCTGTAGGCAGAGAGAGAAAGAGAGAGTCATGGGAAGCGGGCAGAGAGAGGGAGGGGGAGGGGTTAGGGTTGAGTTTACAATCATAAACATTTCATTAACGAGTTACCCAAGAGACTGCCAATGCTTTCCACGATTAAATAAATGATTTCCAAATGTGATGTCAAACAAGGCCCGCTCGAGCCCTTGGGCTTCCAAGCCAGTAAAACAGTGAGTAAATTAAACTGAAAGACCCTGCAAAATGAGTGCCACTGGGGACTGATGAGGAGTGGCTCCTACTGCTCAGAAAAGGTTAAAATTAAACACTGAGAAAATACAGTTTCAGACCGCAAACCTATACTGCTTGTGGCCAAATTAGGGTTGGGTTTTCCGATCAGCTCCATTCTCAAGTTGTTATGAACCAGTTTAAAATTACGCCGTTCCAGAAATCCATGCTTTAAGCTCTAAAATATTTGGCGAAGGATCGAGCCCCTCAGGGGCAGACTGGCTTACCCAAGAGTGTGTGGGAGTCTCGTGTGGAAAGGTGGGGACCAATGGAACCAGCTTCTATGGAACCATTTCACATGGGGCATTCGGCAAATCTCCTACTTCCCCATGTGGCCACACCTGGAGTCCCTCAGTGAGCCTCTGAACCAAGGCCCCAACTGCCTACTCTGGTGGATGTAAAAGGTCCCGCGCAATTTTCGGAGAAGAGCAAGGGGTCCTTTACATTTCTGGCCGATGTCAGTCAGCATCGACCAAAAAAAAGAGGTTCAAGGGTCATTCACTTCACTGCTGCTTGCGACATCTTGCCATGTTCAAAACGGCTGCCACATTTGCCTTCAAAACAAGAACGTTTGAGGACTCTGGGTCTATACTCGATGGAGTTTAGAAGGATGAGGGGGGGATCTGATTGAAACTTACAGAATACGGAAAGGCCTGGATAGAGTGGACGTGGGGAAGATGTTTCCATTAGTAGGAGAGACCAGGACCCGAGGGCACAGCCTCAGAGTAAAGGGAAGATCCTTTAGAACAGAGATGAGGAGAAACTTCATTAGCCAGAGAGTGGTGAATCTATGGAATTCATTGCCACAGAAGGCTGTGGAGGCCAGGTCACTGAGTGTATTTAAGACCGAGATAGATAGGTTCTTGATTGGTAAGGGGATCAAAGGTTACAGGGAGAAGGTGGGAGAATGGGGTTGAGAAACTTATCAGCCATGATTGAATGGCGGAGCAGACTCTATGGGCCGATTGGCCTAATTTCTGCTCCTATGCCTTATGGTCTTAAGACATTCACTTCACAAGGAGTTAATCACATGTCACGTGCTTTGCGACACTTACCAGGCCCAGTAAGGTGCAAGTTTGCCTTCTTTTTCCGTGGGGCAACAATTTTCTGGCCCCGCCCTTTGAAGAGCTGACTGTTCCACTCCCCCTACTATGTGAACAATCTTCCATTCCATCCATCCGATTATCAGGCCACCCACATGTGCTTACGTTCCTTATTCATCTAAAATCACGCCCTGGCAAGCAGTACCTTACCTTTGGGATATCACAGTTACCGGGTAGCCAGTGATGGTAGCTGTGCTGGAGAACAGAAGAATGGCGGGGGTGAGGGGAGTGGCGGGGAGGTGTGGTGATTGAAGAAGAGGACGTTTTTCTGATTTCTTCATGGGATGTGAGCATCACTGGCTCTTGGCCAGCATTTATTGCACATCCCTAATTGCCCTTGAGGAGGTGGTGGTGAGCCGCCTCCTTGAACCACTGCAGAACATGTGGCAGAAGTGCTGGTTAGGAAGGGAAGTGAGGGGCGGGGGAAGGAAATTCGAGGCTAGTTGTACCCTCTCTGCTGAGGTGCAACTTCCAATGTAAACAGACCTATAACAGAAACATCGCTTCTAATTGACTGGCCATGGAAACACAGACAGGAGACAAGTCATTAAGGTTCACACCATAATTAAACCTTGTTACACATGCACTCCAATTAGGGCTTATCCTGCTGCCACTGTGTTTATCGCCTGTACAAGCGCAATTGCTTAAAAAAAAAGCACAACATTCTCAAGCGGAGGAGGGGAGAAAACTTCCCATCATGCAAGGTGATCCGAGCAATATATTAAAAAAAATTAAGAATGATGGTGGTGGGGGTGAGTGGGGGGAGGGAAGGGAAAATAAAGGTCTATTAAACAAAAGATGAATGAGAAAATTAGTGCTGACCCACAGCAAGTCGTTAAGATACCTCAGTGAGCATTATTTGCCATTATACAGATCGATGGGTCGGACTGCAGCAGTGATCTGTCACAAATGTACACACGCTTCAGTAGCACATGAAAATTGTGTTCTCCTTCATTGTTTGTCACTGGGCACCTTGCCAGCTTCATTCCACTGGCAGCGTGCCTGCTTTTTGATGTGCACACATATTCAGCCTGATTGATAGAGCAATGCGGCAGAACAAATTATGGCCATGAAATCGGTCCAGAGAGCTGGGAGCAGTTCCTGTCCCAGCGAGACTTCCATTTATTTGTATTACGATAGCAGCGTCAGCAAGGTCACTGGCAGCCAGTTCCCAGAAAGCAGCCAGCCAAAGCTATTTACCCAGAAGAGCTCCCTTCTGTTATTTCCCCAGAAATCAATACATCCCACCCCCCACCCTCCCCCATCCCTCGGGGCATGCTAAGCAGTAGTGACAACTGGTCAATGACATGGCCTGCCATGGCTATGGGGGAGGGCAGGAACTAAAGTGGGTGTTGGAGGGAGAGAAAGAAGAGGGACGATGATGAGAAAAAAATAGGAAGACTAGTACTTCCTTTTGTCTTTATTCTTTCGTGAGATGTGAGCATCAGTAGGAAGGCCAGCATTTGTTGCCCAGCCTTAATTGCCCTTGAACTGAAAGGTTTACTAGGCCATTTCAGAGGGCAGCTAGGAGTCAACCACATTGCTGTGGGTCTGGAGTCACACGTAGGCCAGACAAGGTAAGGACAGCAGATCTCCTTCCCTAAAGGATGTTAGTGAACCAGATGGGTTTTTACGACAAATAATGATAGTTGTCATGGTCACCTTTACTGAGACTAGCTTTCAATCCC
The DNA here is from genome assembly GCF_017639515.1 of Carcharodon carcharias. NCBI lineage: Eukaryota > Metazoa > Chordata > Chondrichthyes > Lamniformes > Lamnidae > Carcharodon > Carcharodon carcharias. The sequence goes on along the minus strand of NC_054480.1, from coordinate 136,886,440 downwards.
AGATTTATTAGTTGAATTTAAGTTCCACCAGCTGCCTTGGTGGGATGTCCCCAAAGCATTAGCCTGGACCTCAGATTGCTAGTCCAGTGACATTACCACTATGCCTATGGCCCCTTTTACAGCAACAGAACAATGTTTGGAGTGTAGTTACAGGTGTAACGTAGCAAATACAGCAGCCAATTTGAACAAAGAGCTCCCACACACATTTTATTAATCAGATAATGTGATTTAGTCAGCAAAGGAGGGGAGAAATGAGGGGATGGCGATAGTGGTAAAGCGGGCAGTGGTGTAAAGAGGGTGGAGACGGGGGAAGAGAAGATGATGGATTTAAGGCAAAGGTAAAGAGTTGGGGGGCTGGGGAGCGGCTGGTGGAAATGATGACAGAAGATGGGGTGGGGGGTAAGATGCCTTTTACAGGTTTAGGACGGTTGTTGATCAAGTGGACTTGGCGATGCTCTTGACCATTTAACCTTCCACCAGGCACCATTCTCTATCAGGTGCAGAGCCAGCAAAAGCGAATACCAGTCTCGAGGCCTCCAAGAACATCACACTCTGCTTCTCGCAGAGAATTGAAAAGTGGGGGCCTTTTTTAATTTCAAACAGTGAGTTCCACGGGCCAACAGTCAAGTGCAGCTTGTTAACATAAAAGTGCCTCCTCACTCACTATTACATGTTTGTCCTCCTGGACGAGCACCTTGCTTCCAGTATTCTCTCTCTTTCGGTTTTCAGTCAGGCACTAGTCAGCTAGGGAGCCTATTCCCATTGAGTGCTATCGGTTATGCCCTCTGTAAAAGTGCCTTCACTTAAAGCCATTTATTATCGCATTGATTGAGAGCTCTGAGCGAGGTCACCAGCCACAAAAAAAAAATCATTATTTTATGTTTTTGATCAAATGCCTTCAGGGCTGCAGTGGCAATCTCCTCCATTTTAAAATTTATAACAAGTTGGGGATTATGTACGTTGTAATGGAAATTCAATAAATAAAGAGTTTGGCATGCAATAAGACTGCAGCTTGCAACCTGGACTTAGAATGCAAATTGCCAAGATAGTCATTGCAATGTGTGGCTTGACTTGCCAAATGGTCACAGCGAATTGAAGCAGAGATTCTGCAGTTACTGCCTCCTCCTTACTGTGACATTTTATGATTCTACGTTACGATTTGGTATTTTTCCCTTCAATATACCCTACTCCACTCCTCAAGGCACTGGCTTTGGCCAGGATGCCAGCAGGACCCGGTATCTGACCCCCTGTGGCCTTTATCATCAGTGTGAACCCTGGCAGCAAACGTTAAGACTACTTGGCACGAGCAGCATCGCAGCCCAACCTCATCCCGCGGTCACTCAAAGTCTGCACACGCACACTTTCCACTTCAGATCAATAGACAGCAATGAGCTGGAGAACTCTGGGCTCTTTACCTCTTCCATTGTCAAGAGATGCTGACACCAATTATAGCAGCTTACCGCAGCCCCTGGCTGAGATCAGGCCAGCCCCTGGAACGCACCTGGGGCCTTTTGGTTTGACCAGCTTTGGACCACATTGTGTATTGATGTTTCTCAGCACAGCCAGTAAGAGAGGTCATTATCTACTCTTAGAGGTGCCTTCACATTGAATGCAGAAGGGTAGTGTATCAATGGCACCCAACATGCAGGGATTATAAAAACATTTTTCCTGTGTGTGAGCATTACTGGCGAGGCCAGCGTTTATTGCCCATCCCACAGTGGTATCATCGCTGGACTAGTAATCCAGAGACCCAGGGTAATGCTCTGGGGACCTGGGTTCAAATCTGGAATTAACAGTCTAATGATGACCATGAAACCATTGTTGTTAAAAACCCACCTGGTTCACTAAAGTCCTCCCTTTAGGGAAGGAAATCCGCCGTCTTTACCTGGTCTGGCCTACGTGTGGCTCCAGGCCCTTTAATGGTCTCTGAACTAGAGATGAGGGGGTAATAAATGCTGGCCCGGCCAGCGACGCCCACATCCCATGAAGGAATAAGTGCATTTGAGAAAGCAGCACTAAGCTGCCTTCTTGAACCGCTGCAGTCCATGTGGTGTAAATACACACACAGCTTTCCCACTGTAGTGGGCTGATACCACTGAGTGGCTTGCTAGACCATTTTAGAGGGCAGTTAAGAGGCAATCAGGTTGCTGTGAGCCTGTAGTTACATGTAAACCAGTCCAGGGAAGGATGGCAGATTTGCTGCCCTGAACAGCATCAGTGAACCAGATGCTGCTCTATTGACAAATCTGCTAGTTTCATAATCATTTTTAATGAGACTTACATTTCATTAATCAATTGAATTGAAATTCCCCTGGCTGCCATGGTGGGATTTGAACTCATGTCTCCAGAGCATTAGTCCGGGCCCATGCATTATTAAGCCAGTGACGTGGGGCATTATTTAATTGAGGCGATGGGCATCTAGCCTGCAGCCCCGCGTCGCCTCCTTTGGGAAGGCTCGCCGAATGAAGTGCCGGAAAAGCACCTAAGTGGCCAGCGGTGATGGCCTACCCCAGGATTACCGGGTGGGTGGGGTGGGGGGGTGGAAGGGAGGGGGCAAACAGAAGCCGGCAGTGCAGTAGTCCATTGCGGGCGGGGCCAATGGGAATGGTGCAAGCTGCCAGCAATGTACCTAGGGGGAGGCCAGGATTGCTAAGGGACCCAGGCCACAGGGAGTCATGGAAAGTTGGAGGGGGGGGGGGGGGCAGCAGAGACAGGAGGGTGACTCTTAACCTCCCACTCTTCCCAATGTTGGGTCCCTCCATCAGGCACTGAGGCCTGGATTTTTTTGCCGCAACGGTGAAGCTCTCCGTCATGGCGAAAGTCCCAGAAAATGGACAAAATTTCTAAGTCCTGCCCCCCCCCCCCCACCAAGCCCGCCATTTCCCGACTTCGCAGGGGCGGGGTTGGAGTCGGGCTATGGTTCACCACACGCGCGATTTGTGGAGGCAGCTGGTCATTTCAATTGTCAGTTGCCTCCGCTGACTTCCGTCTTTTGAACCCCAGCTGCATGAATCCCGGAGTGCGCAGAGCAGACCAGGTTAAGAGGTGGTTTGAACTTGGCGGATTCTTTGGGAGAAGTAAGGAACCCTTTGGGATTGTTAGAATGAAACATGTTTACGCATTTTTTTTTACACACAACCTCATTGGAACTGTCAAGCTGTCCAGTAACTGTCAAGCAGTCAAGGAACTGTCAAAGGACACTAGATGAGTTGACATGTAGGGGGCAATGGCAAAAGGTGATGGGTGGGGCTATGGGGTGGCATGTGTTGGCACTAAGTTGACATGGGGTGAGGGGCCACGGGGGTGCGTAGAGGGGCACGGGTGGTATGGGTTGGCACAGGTGGGGCACAGGGGGTGGTGAGCAGTGAAGGCTGGAGGGATGTTTTTTTGGTTTTTTTTTAAATTTACACACAGTACCGGAGGACAGAGGCAGGCTTGTGTCCAGTCGCTTCTACACCCAGCGACCTCTGCGCTCATTCCAGGGTCACCCGCCCCCAATTCCTATTTCAACCTGCCCCTCCCCGACTGAAAATCTGACCCACAGTCGGTCATTTTTAAAGGTCGAGTTCGCTGAGCCAGGAAACCTCCTGTCGCTGCGCACCCAACCTGGGGATGATAATCTGGGCCTGAGTGTCGTTGGATGAGGGGCTCCACCCTTGGAAGGCCGCAACCAACCCCAATGGGCATCGTTTTTAGCTGCTGGCCACAGTGCCAGCTGTGATGGGGTGCGGCCGTTAAATGGGCATTAATTGCCCACTTAAGTGCAACAATTGGCAGCGGGGCAGGAATGCCATCTACAAGGAGGGCAGACGCAGGGAGGCATCAGGATCCCCACCCTCCTGCCTGATTAAATGCCCCTCACAGCCTCCAAATCTGGTGTGTGTTGGGGTGGGGAGGGGAGGCATTAAATACTGCCCATTAAAACTCTGCTACCGTCCCTCTGTCCTGCACGCCATGACACCCACAAGGTAAAACGTCACTGGATTCACAGCAGCCGGCTTGCTTGGGGCTGCACAGGTGCATGAGGCCTGCCAGTGCAATCCAGCAGCCCAAACTCTGAGACCTGCAGCTCAAGTTGTCTCCCCTGTACTCAAAAGTCTACATGCGACAAAAATGAGAATAACTGCAAAGGTCTGTCACATACTCTACATGCGTCGCCAGTATACATAGAAGAACTGTCACAGGGCATCAGGCATGTTAAAACACATCATTTGTTCTACACTGATTTGTTTTGTTCTTCAACACCATGTTTTGCACTGAATTATGTATATATTGGCTCACGGCCTGCTGAGTCTTCTCAACTCATAGCGTATCTGCTGACCTATCTAGGTTGGCTCGTAAGGCAGCTATTAGGAGAGGGATGCCTGTCCACAAGATTGTGGAATAGGAAATGGGCTCCTGCATTCAGTCATTCCGCTTGATTCGAGCGTGGGATAAATAATCAGGGTGGCAATGAGGGGAGCTTCGAATATAAGATACGATTTCTGTGGTGCTAACTACTACAATTAGAAGGTTCAGCGATGAGCCCAGAGGGCCTCCTTCACCTTACTGATCGCGTCTCAAATAACCTCTATATGCCGCTGACCCCCTTCCACCTATTTATATTATGACTGAGCCTCCTGTACCTCCGGCGTTTGTGGGACAGAGACCGTTTGCCATCTGCGCTCCCAAGACACGCACAGGCCGCACCTGCCTCACAGCTCACGCAAGGCCTGCCCTGCGCGCCATGAGTCCCATTTTGTGTCAAGGCTCTGAAATGGCAGCACGTGCAGCCAGTTCCAAAATGGGCCGCCTGATCCACCTGATCCTAAGCAGTTCTAAGGCCAACAGAGCGGAGTGTCCTTTGCCCCTCCCCTCATCCCCTTCCGAAGCTGCTGAGGATGCAAAGATCTTTCAAACCTTCAGCCATCAATAGCCCCTCACGCACCAACTACCCTCACCCAAGGCCGTATGGGTGACTGGAGGACAAAATAGCCCCCTCACGCACCAACTACCCTCACCCAAGGCCGTACGGGTGACTGGAGGACGAAAGGACTGCTGGATTTATTAGAAGGTGGAAATGCCATTTCAGAGTTAGAAAGGTGGACGAACAACGGGCTCAGTCCATAATGTATCAAATCAGGAAATACCCAACTTACCGCAGAATTTCACTGAAATTATTTTTTCCAGCTGTGGCCCAGTTGGGACCAAGCTTTTTCTCTGAGCCAGAGTAATATGGAGTCAAGTCCCAAAGCAAGACTGACACGCCAGTGCAGTACTGAGTGAGTGCTGCTCTGCCAGAGGTACCATTTCTCAGATAAGTTGGCAAACCAAGTTCCTGCCTGCCCTTTCAGGTGGGCACAAAAGATCCCACGGCACTATTTCAAAGAGCAATCCCCAGTGTCCTGGCCACTATATATCCCTCAATCAACATCACAGAAAGACATTATCTGGCCGTTATTACGCTGTTGTTTGTGGGATCTTGCTGTGCGCAAGTTGGCTGCTGACACATTTCCTACATTACAATTGTGACTACATTTCAGAAGGTACACGATTGACTGTCAAGCACCATGGCACATCCTGGGGTCCTGGAAAGCTATAAGCTCTTTATTGTTAAAATGTGTACCAGCACATTGCGTCAGCTTCTGAGGAATTAACACCCTCCCCACAGTCAGGAATCGATCACTTTCTCAATGGGTTTCTTCTTTCTCCAACCAGAATGCTTTGGGCTCACCAATTTTGATTGCCTCAACTGGTGTCACATCTTTTTTCTTCCCCCCCCTCCCCGAATAAAAAGTTTCTGTTTAGAAACCGCGCCATTAACTTAGCTCCAGATCAGGCTAGGGGGGCAGGGGGAAAGAGGCAGAAAAAGTCTGCTACCCAAATGTAGGAGTTCTGAACGCATTGTGCTCTTGTGAAGTGAATTAAAGATAAAACAAGGCAAAGAAAGAAATGACTTTAACTGCAGTTTCATTCCCCTTTAAGAAGTTCCCCTCCAAGCTCCACGCCATCCTGTTTCGGAACTATAATCGCCTTTCCTTCACTGTCGTTGGGTCAAAACCCTGGAACTCCTTTCCTAACAGCACTGTGGCTGTACCCACACCACGTGGACTGCAGTAGTTCAAGGAGGCAGCTCACCACCACTTTCTTAAGGGCAATGAGGGATGGTTGACCAATGCTGGCCTAGGCAACGATGCCCACATCCCATGAACGAATGTAAAAAAATTGTACTCCTTGCCTTCAGGAGAAAATGTTGCCTAGGTTACACTTTTTTTAAGAAATGTAAACCACATTGATGTATACGATGTTAAGTTATATGTAGGGAACTCTAAAACGATGGCCTATCAGAAACTTGGATGTCAGGTTTTTACTGGAGCTTTGAGCACTATTCACATATCGCCCCTATTGATAGAGCGCAGGATGCTGTATGCTTTATTCACCACACTCTCTGTCCTGTCAGCTTCAATGATTTATGCATATATACACCCAGGTCCCTCTGCTCCTGCACTCCTTTTAGAATTGTATCCTTTACTTTACATTGTCTTTCTGCATTCTTCCCATCAAAATGAATCACTTCACACTCCTCCATCAAATTTCAACTACTCTTGTCCACCCCTTTTCCACCAAATTGTCTATGTCCTTTGGACGATCAGCACTATCCTTCTCACAATTCACAATACTTCCAAGTTTCATATAGTACGCAAATTTTGGAATTGTGTCCTGCACACCATGGCCCAATTCATTAATATATCCCAGGAAGAACTAGGGTCCTAACACTGATCCATGGGGAACTCCACTATAGATCTAGCTTCAGTCTGAAAAACAATTGTTTCCCCACTACTCTCTGTTTCCTGTCACTCAGTCAATTTTGTATTCACGTTACTACTGTCCCTTTTATTCCATGAGCTCTAACATTGACATGTGCACTTTATCAAATGCCTTCCAGAAGTCCATGTACACCTCATCAACAGCATTACCCTCATCAGCCCTGTTGGTTATCTCATCATTAAACTCAAGCAAGTTTGTTAAACACAATTTGCTCTTAAGAAATCCATACTGGCTTTCCTTAACCTAAGGTTACCCAAATTAATTTTATCCCAAATTGTTGTTTCTAGAAGCTTTCCCACAATTGAGGTTAAACTGACTGGCCTGTGGATGCTGGTTTATCTTTACACCCCTTTAAGAGCAATGGATTTGTTTACTTGTGAGGGTTGGAAGCAACAGGCATCAAATTAATCATGGGTAAGGAAACCTCCTGTTTATTACCGCCTAACGCCCTCCCTCAGGGAGGCGGTGGCATAGTGGTATTGACTCTGGACTAGTATTCCAGAGACTCTGGGGACCTGGGTTCGAATCCCAAGGCAGATGGTGAAATTTGAATCCAATAAAAATTAAAAGTCTAACGATGACCATGAAACCATTGTCGATTGTTGCCGAAACCCCATGAAGGAAATCTGCCATCCTTACCTGGCTTGGCCTACATGTGACTCCAGACCCACAGCAATGTGGTTGACTCTTAAAAAAAAAATGCCTTCTGAACAAGGGCAATTAGGGATGGGCAATAAATGCTGTCTTGGAGTTGTCTGCTGCAGATTACAAGCTCTCTGTTCTCCGTATGTCTGTAGTCTTCACATGATGCTGTGTATTTATATCAGACTTCAACCTGATATTGTTATTGACTGCACTCTGCACATATTCAAGTCTGTATTAAGTGTACATTTGCTCCAGCCAAGCGTAGCAGCGCACAGTGTCTGCCCTACAGTGCCCTTCCTTCACCAGTTCAGAGATTGAGGACCCAATTCTTTAGTGGTAAGCCGTCCTCATCAAAACCTGCTTAGAAAAATCCTATTAAACTCAAATCCAGAGCCAGTAATGAAAGCTTTAAGCATCACGAACAAACTGGGGAGTGTAGGTTGGGGGTGGGGAGGTGGAGGGGAGCCTAGTAACAAGAGAATGGTTTCAAAGTAGCACAATGTGCAATTACTCAGCCACTTCTGAAGAGCCCAGGGGAGCGCGAGTGATGGACCTGCATGCTGGCAGACTAATGAATGAACCGACTTAGTGAATCTCAGGAAACGTCTGCCATAACAGCGGGGAGAGGTCAAATTCACTTTATTGCTGCCTGCTTTGGATTGCAGGAGTTGCCCAATGGATTATCAGTGGGACAACGACAACCTTCAAGTAAAAAAAGGAGACAAAACAAAATATAATGGGCCCCGTGTAGCCATCTAGAGAAGGGAATTGCATGCCAGGTAGTGTGCTGTCTGACACTACATACAGCCCTGCGACGGATCCTGCATTCAATGGTGTAGAATGATACATGGATTTCTCCCACCAGTGACACCATCTGAAAGGTTTTAATTAACTGGAGTCTGTCCGACACAAAACACTTATTAGCCTTCATCATCTGAGAGACTAAGAACCTTTAGACTTTCTTGTTCTACGATAATATGCCATTCCTGGATGTGACAGCCTGACGGTTTAAATAGGGAATCGACCAGTCTTGTACTAACAGCTTGGTTTTGCTTTCTATGGCAGAGTCAGGTAATGAGGCAGTCTTTAGGACCAAACGGCTGTGTTCTCCTTGCCTCCCATCCCACCACATAACATTATAAAATTTATAAATTTCTCATAAACTTTCCCTCATGGGACTCTGCAGTGTTTTATTATCTTAAAGAAAGGACAGACAGATTTAAGTGCTCTACTTTTGTTATGTGAACTGGACGGAGAAGCATTACAGTAGGAGCTCCTATCTTGTATCTCTGACAGGGAGAACACTAGAGAACAATAAACACAAGCCTGTGTCGAAAATTTATTGCAATCCTTTGTTTCCATTGTTTGCAATGGGAAAATGCCAAAAGGATGGGCTATAATTCTTCCTCCTGTACCCGGTGGTACCAGTGAATTATTATAAAGAGGCACAACAGAGGCCTTCTTAATAGGAATAGCTCTGCAGCAACTAAGTGCTCCCTTTATACTGTCACTTACAATAAGTGAAGGTTGTAGAGAATATGGGAACTGAATAGTTTTATGTCTGGGAGAATTTTCCTTTTATGCAGAGGTTCCCGCCTAACAGCACTTCACCATTGCTACGTCTCCAGTTCCTTAGCCTGGTGGAAATCATGTACTTCCCCTCTGAACAGTTTGCCGAGTTAATCTTGCCCCCATTTGCTGCATTTCTAAGCCAGCATGACAAATAATCAGCTGCCCCTGGCCTGGTGTCTGTGCAGTTTGATTTCTCAATGTCCTTCAATAAAGCTAAATTCCACACGGAGTTCTAAACAAAAGCTTATTTCAAATCAGGTACGTTTGCAAAAAAATTTGGGCTCATTTACCATGAGGGTGTGGATACTGAGCTTGGCAGATCAGGAGAATCCCTAGCCAGCTAATCTCATCTAGGGTCACCCACGAGGGTGCCACAGTGTGCCTCAGGCCTTCTGGGACAGGTTAAAGGGAAAACAAAATGGCTGCCCATAGTGGCACCACATGCCCCAGTGAGAATGAAGATGATTGGGTAATTCCCCTGTCAATCACACCTGTAGACTGCACTGCTGTAAGCGACCAGGATTGATTTGTCATGCATAATTTGTACCATTTAATTAGCCTCCACTTATTGCATTTTTCCAGAGAAATAATCCTGCTTTTATCAGGAGTCTCGGCCATTGTTTTGGTTGTGAGTTTGCTGTAGTTCATAGAGGCTCTGATCAAATAGACCCTGTTTGCTGTAAAATAGGCCCTGCTATTAATACTCTGTTTGCTGTGGAGGCCTGCTATAAGTCACACCCTGCTGCAAACCCATTGGCTGGCACAGTGGAGTCAACAGAGAGAGAAGAAAAATCACCAGGTGGTCCCACTGCTGGTCACTATCCAGGGTGATCCCTGTCGAAGATGCACATCCATGTGCTTGGGGAGGCCAAAGTGTGCTACTTATAATCAAACAGCTTGTTGACTCCCAGAGACAACATTTCACCCTGTAAAATGCTTGCTGGCGTCCCTGCAACTACACCCCAACAACAGCAAACAACTTTGGAGAGCAGGATAAAAATAAAGAGGAGCTGGAGCGGAAGAGAGAGAGAAACACAAAGAGAGACACTAGAATTTCATAACATCTCAAGTGGAAACCTTCTTACTTTATGTCTAATTAAAAAAATTAATAGCACCACTTTGTGTAAGTGCCAAACACTGAATGAGATTGGATAGGCTCAATGCAGTGACTGGTGTGGAATCAGGAGTAGGAGAGAAGGGAAATGCTACACTGGCTCTGTAGGGTGAGGTTGGGGCTGAGATACATCATTGAGATGAAGTGGAGAGAGCTTTAATCTAATCGAGCTGTGTTATACATGACGTGGGAGTGTTCAATATTGAAATTAAGTGGCTGAAATGAAAAATGCTCCATTTTCCAGCATTAAAATTGTTCACCTGAACATGTTAATCATTTCCTCATAAAAGAGCAAGATAAACACAACGATTCTATTCATTTTATATTTCCATCCTGTAACAAAGAAATGACTGTGAAGCAACCTGCGATTGCTTCCAGTGCATTTACAGATAACAATTCATCATGAGTGGAGTCTAGTTTTTAAAGAGTTCTCCTGCAAACCAACCTCGATCTAAATGAACAGCAGAACAGGTTCGAGGGACCAAATGGCTTGCTCCGTATCTACGTTTCTATATGAGGGCTATGTTTACTAACCGGCATGTACCTTGTGTCAAACGCTCTGAGGATGTATTGAATTCTTCTTTTTAAGCGCAGTGATTAACTTGTCTAAACTCTAAAAGTAGCACATAGAGGAGGCTCCTTAAGCATGCAAAGGGGAATTGCACCAATTAAAAAGTACACCCCAATGTTTCCACCAGGTGCCCTAAGCTCTGGAATTCCCTCCCGAAGCCTCTCTGCCTGACTCTAAGATGCTCCTTAAAATCTTCCTCTTTGATTACCTTTGGTCACCCGTTCTAATATCTCCTCATGTGGCTTGGTCTCAAACTTTGTTTGATAATGCTCCTGTGAAGCACCTTGGGGACATTTTACTACACTAACGGCACTTTTTTCAACGCAAGTTGTCGTGCCGAATTGCTATTTAAATATAAACAAACATACCCAATAGATCATCGTGCAGCTTATTAGATAAACACTGAACTGGGCGCGGTGGCCTCAGTTGTGCATACACAGTTCTCCAGTTCAATCTCTCTTCAATGCCAAGTTATCCGATTTCAGCCTTGGGGGTTAAGGGCACAACAGTTGACCGTACATTAAAACCAACCCTTTCACTCCATTATTCATTGTAACCTGCAGGACGTGTCATGAATTGGTAATAGAACCTGCCTAACTTAATGGGAAAAAAACCAGGCTCCGTAAATAGCCTGTGATGCTCCCTGCTAAGTTTGCCTTGCTGTGCAGATTTCCCTTGCAAAATAGATCTAATAAAGGTTTTTTTGAGTAGTGCCGAAAAGAGAGAGACGTCTAAGCTTTTCATCTTGCACTCATCAGGACGCTTGCAAGAAAACCAATATAAGGGGAAAACAAGAAGTTATACTGTATGTGAACAGAGTGCTGATTGGTTGGCAAGTGGTAACATTGCTTGGCAGTTAACTGTCAGTCACCATCACTGGTGCATTCTCCATGGCAACACCACTTGCTAACCAATCAGCACTCTCTTCGTGTAAAGTATAGATTGTTGTGTACCCCTTTATATTGGTATTCTTGCAAGTGTGCTGATGAGCGCAAGACAAAAAGCTTCAGCACGTCTCTCTTTCCAGCAATACTCAAGATTTTTTTTAAAAAAGAGAGTCGAAAGGAGAATAATCTCCTGCCCGTACTCAAACCAAAGCCTGTGTGTTAAAGAGTTTTCCACTTTTTACCCTCAGTGTCAACATCATTGATTTCTTGATCAGGAGTCAAATGCAAAAACAATGTTCCCTCTTCTCTGATTCAACAACATGTCTTAACCTCTAACCTCTGAAAAGCAGCCCCCACTGCACCAGCCTTGACATTTCCATTTCCCACGACAGCCAACCTTACAACTTTTCCGAGCGGGATTATGAGGACAGTTGCGCACTGCCATCTGTTAAAGCCTCTCTGTGTGAGACTGCCAACTTCAACCAGGTTATGCCAACATGTAGCCAATTCTATGCTGTGGACCTGCACCCATTTGGGCCAGGGTTACGGCTGTGTGAATTCATTTCACGTAGTGGGTTCCTGACAGCTGGCGATATACTTAACCCCGCAGCCTAGGCTGGATTCAAATTTGGGCCGCAGTAGTGTCAAGATACCAGGGCAAATCCTGATGAGGTATCAGGGTAAATGCTGTAAGGTCTCAGACAGGCAGAGAGCTCACATGCAGGCAGCACATATCAGATATCTGCCGGCTCTGTGCTAAGCCCTGTCAGCAGCACCGGCTCCTCTAAAATGTATCTTGTATACTGAGCCCAATGAATCACCAACCCAATGGCGGGGTGATGTGTGGTTGGGCAGGCTCTTGCTTCTGACCACAAATGGAAATGGTACTCCTGCATAAACTCAAGCGTTTAGGGTTTGGCATGCACTGCCTAATTGGGTAGTGGAAATAGATTCAATAAAATGGCTTTCAAAAGAGAATTGGATACATACTTGAAGGAGAAAACAAACGCAGGGATATGAGGAAAAAGTATCTAGATTGGTCTTCGAAAGATGAGACCAATGGCCTCCTTCATGTCCTTTACTATTCCATGATGCAGGTGAGGATGGGATTTTGTTCTGCTGCAATGCCTCCCATAGTCAACCAGCAAAGCCTCATATGTGTAGAATGGACATTTGGGTAAGGTATTAGAAAGACTACCTGACACCAATGGAACTATGCCTCAGCAGGAGGGACGGAGAAGAGGAAATTGGCAATAAAGATTAATTCTGTATCTTAAATGCAAATTTTTTGAAGACGTCTTATATTTGCTGTATTTATACATCTTAGTTTGCCTTGTTTCAGCATTTAAGTATCAAAGAATGGTGAGATATATTCTTCAGTGGCACACAAGAGCTAATTTCAATAAACCAATGTTAGAAGGTCCTTCAAGGATCCATGTCCAAAAACTAAGGGTCATAACTTATAAGATAGTCACCAGCAACAAAAGAAGAGAAATAGGAGGATATGCTGATATGGTTAGATGAAGAGGAGTGGGAGGAGGTTCATTTGGATCACAAACACCAGCACAGACCAGCTGGACTGAATGGTCTGTTCCTGGCCTGTAGCTCCTTTGTCATTCTATACAACGACCAGCCAATCTATTGTATGGAATTGTTGGACTGTTTTTGTCATTGAGCTGGGTGTCTCACACCATAGAAAATAAAAACTATACAAATGCTGCCAGCAATAGCATTCTCTACCCTCTGAGGAAAAGATGTAAATTATTACAAAACTATACATTTCATGTGCATTCAATTGCCTGAGCACACGACCACACTTGTTCACCTTCATGTTTCCCACCGTAGGTTCACTGGGAAACCACCTGAGCTCCCAGAAAAACAGCCATCTTCTCCATTCTATTTGGGAGTTAAATATTGCGATTCTACTCTGCAATAGTTCTCCCAGTGGGACACTGAATATGTGAGATGAAGCTCAGGTTGGTAACAGGTTAGCAGAGTGCGGAAGGGGGGAGAAAGGTCTTTTGATTAGCCTGATCCTGTCCCCACCAGCTGTCTCACGAAAGTGCATGTTCCAGCAGGGACTACGTTAGGAAAAAGTCAGGGCGGCCTCTCCCCTTCTTAGGCCTGGGGAGCAAAGGCCAATTGTAATACAAAAACTGCTATCCAACCAGAGATCAATTAACATGGCAGAGTTTAGATAATGAAACCCAAAATCTTGCTGCTCTGCACAGCTCATTCTCACAGCGAACCATACACTGAGAAGACCAAGGCCCCAGAGGGAAAACTGCCAAATGCCACACATTTCCATATCTTTTTAATCTAAAAACATTTTTTTTATATTCCTGCTGATCCACTTCCTTTGCAGGTCCTTCTTTTCTTTACTTCCTTTTTTTCTGCTTTGAGTCAGGGGTAAATAGTTAAGAGCTTTTAACCTCATTACAACCCACACTGGATGCTTACGGGAAAGCAAAATTCAAATGTGGGCATCACCCTGTGGATTGGGCCAATTCCAAACCAGACCTGTGCCAACTTCATCACCTTTAATGCCAGTCTGACAAAGGAGGAACTGACCCTGTGGTTAAAGAACTCTGATTCTCGAAACCCTGTATTTACACTCGACATGTCTAAGCTCATAAAGAGGGCATCGATAACAGGAGCAGAAAGTATATTGCTCCTTAAACTCGCTTGTACTTTCAGCTGTATCTTCCATCCTTCATCTATTGATTATAAGTGCATCAATCTTTTTGAAGGCCTCCTGTTCTCAGCAGACGCCATAATTCAATCTCATAAGGCCTTCCGAGAGTAACTGCAATATAGTAATGCTTAATTCATGTGTTGGTCAAGTGACTAAAGCGAAGAGAACAAGCAGAAGGTAACCTTGGTAAGATGGATATGTTCCAAGGTAAAGAACCGACATTTCAGTGCTACTGAAAGAAGATGAATCGTGAAATAAAACGTTATTGTGGGGAGGTGTTGACGTCGGTTTTTGGGGAATATCAATAACTTCTCTCATTTAAAAAAATATCAGTCGACAGTGCAGTTGCAAAATATACTGTATCATTATCGTCCTGCAAATGATTGTTCGATCGGTTCAATTTAGGGTTTTTGTAATCTCAATTGCTTGTATTGCAGGAGAGCCATCAATCGAGCGCCTGATTAAGTAACGCGCCTGTTGAGGATATGACCTCATATTACAGTTTTTAATCTCGCTAAGGGATGATAAGAACTTTTATACTATGATTATACTATCATAACACAGGAGAACTTAGGACCAAACTTAGTTGCAGCAAACAATTAGGAAGGCAAATGGCACATTGGCCTTTATTGCAAGGAAATTGGGAGTACAAGAATAAAAAAGTCTTGCTACAATTATGCAGGGCATCAGTGAGACCACACCTGGAATAGTGTGCACAGTTTTGGTCTCCGCATTTGAGAAAGGGTATACTTGCATTGAAGGCGGTACAGCGAAGGTCCATTAGATTGGTGCCTGGGATGATAGATTGTCCTATGATGAAAACTGAGTAAACTGGGCTCATATCCTCTGGAGTTTAGAAGAAAGAGAGGCAATCTCATTGAAACCTATAAGATTCTGAAGGGGCTTGATAGGACGGATGCAGCGATATCAGTTCCGCTGGTCAAGAAATCTTAAGATAAGGGGCTGACCATATAGGACTGAGATGAGGAGAAATTACTTCACTCAAAGGGTTGTGAATCTGTGGAATTCTGTACTCCAGAGGGTTGTGGATGCTCCACCGTTGAATACAATTAAGGCTGGGATAGCCAGATCTTTGGTCTCCTGGGGAATTAAGGGATATGGGGAGCGGGCATGGGGAAATGGAGTTGAAGACCAAGATCAGTCATGATTGTACTGAATGGTGGACCAGGCTTGATGGACCATGTGATCTACTCCTGTTTCTATTTCTTATGATCTTGGCCCTCGGGAGATATTTTGAGCCCTCAAAGCCCTAAAATATACACATAAAGCTCTCAGAGCTAAGCTGGCTGTGTATTTCTTACACACAGGGTTCAGTTTTCTGGGTTGGAAGTTTGAAAAGTGCTACTGCTTCATTGATGGATAAATTCCAAATCAGAACACCAAAATCGTTGGTATCCATAGCTTGAGATATTTATATGCAACATAATGGAACATTATTTAAACTATGTGCCTGTGTGAGTGCATGTCTACTCACTCATTTCCCACATCTCTCTTACTTCTTTCAACCTTAATGTTGTTCTGCACTATATTGCTCAATTTTTATAAAATACACAACGGCATACAGTCTAAAGTTCCATGGTATGCACTTAAGCCACTCCAGAAGACAAAATACTTTAACACTCTCTAAATTCAAAGCTGCATTTTCTAACTGGGATTATTTTAATGCTTGCGTTACTGTCAACATTGAAATAACACCATTCAGAAATCCCAGCCTCAAAGGTCCTGGATGCAGCTCTTAAACAGAGACCCATAACCAACAGCAGCCTGCATTTATATAGTGCCTCTAATGTAGCAAATAGCCCATAAGGCACTTCACAAGAGCATTAACAAAACTTAACACTGAACCACACAAAGCAATATTCAAGTAGGTGGCCAAAAACCTGGTCCAAGAGGTACACTTTAATGAGCATCTTGAAAGGACAAGCAAGGTCGGGAGGTTTAGGGTGGAAAATCCGAGCTTAGGACCTAAGCATTAAAGGCACTGCCACCAATGGTGGAGCAATGAAAACTCAGGGATGTGTAAGAGACGAGAACTGGTCAAACTGCCTTGTTTCCCCCTTGCCAATGCTCCAACCAGGTCAACTAGAGGATTAATTCCTGGATAAGAAAGGATGGAAGAGCAGCCTATTCTGTGTAGTCAGTGAAGAGCCAACAGTAGCTTGTGGGGAACACAAAGATCTGGGTCTCCAGTGGTTAAAGAGTGGTACCAATAATGCAAGGACCACCCACCCATCATCAGTGTCACTTGTTCAGTTAAAAAAAACTTCTTCCATTAAGCTTCTATCAATGTGCAGCTGCTGGTCATATCACTTGCTGTTTTGTGTGGATACCACCACGGCCACGACTAGTAGATGTTCAAGTCTCCCAATGTTGATATTAGGTCTTTTAAGCATCCCTGGATCTCTGCTGCATGATTCTTGCCAAGGTCTTGACCATTCTGACTCCACAGCAACAGACAATGTACTTCCAAAAGTAATTCACTATGTGGATTGCTTTGAAACAGTTTGTTGCACGACATAAGCACACGTTTCAACAGCGACAACGCCTAATCAAGACTCCTTCATTCCCCTCATCTTCTTGCTGATTCCTTTCAATCTTCATGGTGTCCTGCACTACAAGCCTTTCCTATATTTCCAAACTATAATAGGACACAGAAGGGCGGATAGCCTGGCAGAGCAACAGGGTGAGTGGTTGGAAGTCTTGAAGCTGAAAATCACTGTGGACTGGAACTGGCAGTTATACAATAAACTCTTTCTGTGTTTTTTTTTAAAAGTCTGTGGTGCAGACTTGGTTCCTGCTTCTGACCTGAATCAAACCCACAGCGTACTTAATCTCTAAATAGCAGCTGGATGATGGCTGCAAACACTAGCCACTCGCTGACTTTTAAGGAAAAGGAAAAGGAACTTGCTTAGGTTTTGATATTGAAAGTCTCGCTTAGATACTATGAAATCCTAGCATGATAATAAACAGTATATTTGATTTAAGTGACAAGATGGTGGAAAAACACTATGGGTTACTGAGGAGAGAGATTACTATAAAGTACAATAAGAACAATGTCCTTCTTTCACCTTCATTGAAGGCTATTGGTTACAATGCTCTGTTTTATGTCAACAGGACCTTGGTTCTGTGGTTTATCATGTATAATATTTACTACCATCATATAGCATCACCCACTATACTGTGCACATTGAAGAAATGTCCAGCTCCCAAGGTGCTACATTGCAGGTGGTACTATAATCAGCATTTAACTTATTACAAGACACTGATTGACTATACACAGAATTATATAGGTTTTACAGTAACTGGTCATTCAGTCTCAGTGGCCAATGTTGTTTTACGCTCCATGAGTCTCTTCCCAATCTACTCTACAATTTTGTTCCACCTCACCCAAAGTAAATCCTGACCACAGAGTCTGTGTCAAGCTCCTAATATCTCCCCTGACTAGGCATTAACAGCAGGAAGTCAGCAGCAGGAGTGTGCTCCCTCCAGTCTCAGGAAGGCATGATAGGTGAGTGGAGTAAAACTTGCAGGTGCCAAGCCTCACACTCTAACTTGCCCAGCATCCTCCTGCACAGCACTCCTCAGGATAATACCCCTTGTAGCTCCATTCATTCCCCTCTGTGTCCAATCAACAATCACCCATACCCAGCCTATTGCACCCATTTCTCACAGTGACTCTCCTCTCCAGACAAGCCACGATGAATACTCTTCCTCTCCTTACAGAAGAGAGCTCACAACTTGGCAAGAGGCAGAGGTTTGTGGGGAGGGTGAAGAGCTGGTTCTCCAGTGACTGGCATCTTGTGGGCCACTGGCAGTGCTTGTCCACCAGTTCCATGGGGAAGGAGCTGTCGTGCCAGGAGGTTGCAGATGCCAGCTGTGACCTGCCGCTACAATCCGAGACTCCTGAGGCACATGTCGGGAAAGCTGATGCTCTGCCTGTAGGACCCTGTGTTGTGGCCCTTGCCTCCTTTCAGCTGGGCATCGGCCTCCATCCCCTCTGCCCTGTGGATGGACATGTTGCTGAAGAGAAGACAGCTGGGGCTGCCGCTGGTGTTGTTCCTGCTGTTGGCAGGGATGAGGCTTCTGCTGTTGTCCCTCAGCAGAGGTGAAAGCTGGAGCTGCATAAGCTGCTCCCAGGTGCTGTTGAAGGATGGCAGCAGGGAAATGCAGCTGAAGGTGAGAGAAGTCCGAGACAGGTGAAGTGCCTCCCAAGAAGTGGGCGATCACCTATCAAGCAGTGGCGGTATTCTCTGAGAGAAGAAGTGCTTTGAACAGCAGCCTCCCATCTGACCACGGCTGCAGCTCCACTGTGTAACTGATTAAAGCTATTACAGCTTGCCCTTTCCACTGAAGTAGCCCTTTCCCCTCAGTGACCCTGGCAAGCCAGTCACTAACACAGCGTGGAAGCCATGTACCGTTGTAAAAGAAGCAATTAATGGTTAAAATGGCTATTAATTGCCAGACAACAGGGTTTTCTGCAGGAGTTGGAACCTGGCGCGGGAAGGCCAGAGGAGGCCGGGATGAAGTCGATATCCTGATCCAATGGCATCTTCCGGGACTTTCCCACCCTTCATGTACTGGAACCTTCCTCCGCCTGGCTGGGAATATTCTGCCCAAGAACTCTGAAAACCGACTTGCAGACATTCCTATTGCCACCTCAAAAACCCAACTAGTCATAACTAAACGGGACTGTTTTAAAATGAAAATAAGAACAGTTGGATTTACTGAACCTTCAAGCCTGGCCTGCCATTCAGTAAAATCTTGGCGGATTATATCCCCATTAAGTGTCTTGGTTCTGTATCCCTGAATATCCTTAACAAACAAAAATATATTCAATCGTCGTTTTGAAATTTTCTATTGACCTAGTCTCATTGACTTTATGGGGGAAAGAGAAGGTTCCAGATCTTCACTATTCTTTGTGTGCAGAACTGTTTCCTGATATCACTCCAGAAAGGCCTAGTTCTAGTTTTAAGATTATGTCCTCTTGTTCTGCACTCCCCCACCAGAGAGACTGGCTTCGCTCCATCTACCCCATCAAATCCTTTAGTCACCTGAAACACCTCAATTAGATCACTGATAATCTTTTACGCTACAGGGAATGCGAGCCATTCTGTACAACCCATCCGCGTAAGTTAACCCTCTTTGCATACAGCACCATTGCACTAAAAGGTCTCACTTCACAACATGAACTGCGATTGTGAGGTAAACAAGCATGGCAGCCATATTGCACCAACCCATCTCACAAGTGGCAACCTGATCGAAAAGAAGGCCAGTTAGCCAGTTTTAAGTGGGTGTTGGTTGAGTGAGAGAGAGAGAGAGAGAGAGAGAGATAGAGAGAGAGAAAGAAGCATTGGCTGGGTCACCTGGAGAATTACCTGGATTGTGCTACAGGAACTTCAAAGCTCAAAAGAGCCACCAGGAGAGGCAGATGAGACCTTGGTTGAGCTTCTCATCTGAAGGAAGGCATTTCCCACGATGTCACACTTCCGTCCAGAATTGCACTGGCATGTTGGCCTAGCATTATGAGCTCAGTCTTGGTGTGGCTGAGAAACCCACAACTGTCTGAGTCAAAGGCAAAAGTGCTACCTACTCAGCCAAGCTAATTTTGTCCCCAGTTGGCAACGATACCATGCATTGGAATAGTTCCTTCTGGTTAAAGTGGTTCAGATGCTGATGCTATCATACCGCCTACTTGCACCTGTGGTTTCAAAGTAGTAAACTCACTCAAACACTCTATACAGTCAGCAGAGTTTACATGTACCAAGAAGTGTACGAGAAAAACAGGAGCAGCTTTAATTACACACTACCCACAGACCACAAACTAATCGTGGCACAAACACATCACATAAGCATTTTTTTCTCTGTGGTTGTTTGCAATCCAGACCAAAGCTGACATCACCCAGCAGAATGCATACCGACCTCCCCACTACTGAGCTCCATGTCTGCCACAGTCAATGGTTAAGGCATTCTGTTGTGACAACTTAACCTCAGCATCGACCTTCCCTTCGCCAATCGTTGCCACAGGTCTGTGCCCAAAACCTTGCCCTGCTGGAAAAAGCCTCTGGAAAATGACTGCAAAGGCTGCTGTATCCAACATTTAAAATGGAAATACAGTGAAAAACTAAAGCGCAGGCAAAGCACTTAGTGCTTGAATATTATTCCCACTAAATAACAAACTGCTGCAGTAACTCAAATTTTTGTTTGGACGTTATGACAGATAATTGTAAGTTAGACTGACCACAGGAAGGCAGGCAGTGTTTAATCAAGTCAAATGCCTCAAAACTCAAGCACCAGCACAGCTGCTGATCTGACTGTAGATTTGCTTTCCTCTGGGCCTTTGATTCATTATTCTCAACCAACGAGACAGAGAAAAAAAAACGATCGTAATCCCTCCCCACATTTTGGCTCCCCTTCCAACACTCGTTGAAGGTTGAGTTGGCCCTTTGACCATCCGGTCAAGTGCGGAAAAGTGACCACTGGTTCCCCCAGTCAAAATTGAGAGACAAGCAACAGACAATGCAGGAGACGCCCAGTCAGCTGGTCAGCCCCTGAAAGGGCTGACACTATGCTGTGCATTAGCAGTAATGTGTTAACGTGCCTTATTCTAACAAAAAACATTCGCTCCATTGAAATAAAAGAGACAAAAGAATTTTGAGCAGGCTGGGGCTCTTTGCTCTAGAAAAGAGGCTGAGGAGTGGCCTTTTAGAGGTCTAGAAAATTATGAAGCGATTGGATAGGGTGGACATAGAAACACTATATCCATTTGTGAGGGAAGCCAAAACTAGGGAGCATAAATATAAGATAATCATCAATAAATCCAGTAGGGATTCAGGAGAAACTCCTGTGCACAGAGAGTGATTAGAAAGTAGAACTCGTAGCGGAGGTGAATTGTATGGACACATCTATGGGGAAGCTCTATATGCAAATGACAAATAAAGGAATCAAAGGGTATGCTGATAGGGTTAGGTGAAGATTAGAAGAAGGAGGTCTATGTTGCACATAAACGTTGGCCAGTTGGGTCAAAAGGCCTGTTTCTGTGTTGTGAATTTTATGCAACCCGTATGAACACAACAATAACATTGCAAATATCGCAAATCCCAATCTCAACCAAGAGGAAGGGTGAATATTTCAGGTCCATTTGACTTTCTGAGTATATGTGATTCTGATAAACTTGGATTACTGCCCTTCCCTCAATCCCCAGAGGTTCGTGCTAGCTTTTTTGAACCACCACAGTCAATTTACTAGACCATTTCAGGGGGAGTTCAGGGCCACCCAGAGTTTGGGTCTGGATTCATGTGTAGGCCAAATCAGAGCAGGATAGCAGGTGCCCTTTCCTGAAGGGCATCAGGAAGCCATATGGATTTTCAGGACAATTCAGCAGCTTGTTTAGGCATGGCATCAAATTTATTGATTCTAATTGCCATGGGGCCATGTCAATCTCTATGTTGCTAGTCCGGGAGCTACGCTATCATATCTGGCCACCTCAAACATTCAGCTGCCTTGGTTGCTTTTCAGTTCCGACGAACCTATTGCATTTTACAGGCCTCTTCAGTCTTCGTTTAAGTTTGATCCATAATATCTTTAAAAAAGGAAAGTGGATAAATATTTGGGGGTGGGCAGTAAAACAGCAATTTGAAGAGGTATGGGGAAGGGTCAAGAGCTGGTGTGGAAGGCTATTTCTGAGAGCCCGCGTAGTTGCAAAGGGCGGAATGACTCCCTTCTGCACCATAAAGTTCAACGAAGGAACATTGTTGGTCAAACTGCTAAGGAGAGTGGAACGGTATATTAAAAAGTGTCAGCGCCTAATTCAGGGGCCTCCATTCACAAGGTGCCTCAGCTGATTAACCAAAGCTTTGTGAATGGGTAGAGTAAACAAACACAGACACCTGCTTCATGGTCCCATTCCCGTCCATCTGGGCCCACTCCCTTTAACAGGATCTCTGCTGTATCTGAAGCTATTCCTGCCACGAGAGCTCAAGGTGGATGATAATCGGATGCAGAGACACATCGCAGCCTGTGACTGCAGTGTCTAGATAGGAGGAATTAGTGTCATTCTGGAAAAGGAAAATGCAGTAACAGAGATGAATGGAGCAGCACAGCCTGCAAAGCGTTTTGGATGAGAAAGCTTACCTGTTTGTGCATTTCAATATTCAGACCGTAGGACATTTCATAGTACTGGAAGACAAAAAGAGAAGGGAGAACATTACTGCTGAGAAACTGAAAATTCACAGATTAAAGCTCACAAGGTTTTACATAGGATTTACAACTTGCCATTCAGCCCCTTTGGTCCATGCTGATGTGTAATGTGCCACATGAGCCTCTTCCTATCCTATCAGCATATCCTTCCATTCTCCCTCACGTACATGTCTCGATTCCTCTGTCATTTAGTCACCAATTTGTTGACAAAACATGAGAACAATTTGCTTCTGAAGCAGGGGCTTTGTTAGGTAAGGATTATCAAGGCACCATGGAGCCACGTCAGGTAAGCGACTTAAGGTACCGATCAACCAGTCATGATCAAAGTGGCGCTGCAAGCTTGAGGGGCTGAATAGCCTACCACTGATGCTATGTTTTCACTGTTACTTTCCTCCAATAATTCCAACCCTACCATCCAGGTGACACCCATGTTCAGAACCCAGCTCTATTTTGTGCTCTAATGTGCATTCCTCAATAAGGATTCCAATCCTCACCAGCAACCATTAAGGTTGCAATACATATAAATAACAGGACTTCTCGCTTCACCAGCCACTGTTTGGAACAGCCAGGTTTTTAAGGCCATGAATGTACCTGTTAACTCTTGGCTACAGGTATCGTTTCTTAAAAAAAGAGCAAGACTCCGCAATACAGCACCACCTAATGGCACTCATAGGGAGCACATCCCAGGAAATGGTGGGCCCCGAGCCCCATAACTTTGCCCGAATTAACTTGGACAAGTCACTGGCAAGGTACCAGCAATTTCCCAAGATGAAATCGTTGCGAATGGGCACAACGGATCGTGGACTCAATCTGTAAATTATTGGATAAAGAAAGATTTGTTGATATTTTAGCCATGACCTATTGAGCAATTTGCTCACTGTATCAGTTCAGTTACTTCTTGCTTTTCACAATGTACTCAAATAGCAAACAAAGCCAGCAGTGGTCTTAAGGTCACCTGTCGGCAATATCTTTAAACTTTGGCAACAACTGGTTTCTGCCATGTTGTGTTGGCATGTATGATGTCCAACTGATGGCAGGATAATTGTGAAAATAGTTTCATATTTACTCTCAATTTTCTTTTTACGTTTTAAGGGATAATTTTGTCGTCAGTTAATCTTGGTGCCATCTTACGATGCAGCGGGGTGGGTGAGCTGCTGGTTAGAATTAGAATTTGTCTGAAAATATAAATAGAAACATGGCACACAGTGTTGGGGCGTGGGGGGAGGGGGAGGGGGAGAGGATAGAAGGGGGAGGCGGGGGTGGTGGAGGGAGTCAGGCATGCGCAGTGAGAAAGCAACACAACAGAAAGACCTTCAACACGGTAACAATAGTAGTCCATACCCCAAATTGGTTGTGCCCTCCAAGCAATTCACAGCCCACATCAGGTACTGCCTGAATATACGAAGAGTGCACTGGACAAAAGGATGAGGAGAGATGGTGAGTGTTGCCCAATAACATGGAGAGCGGAGTTCCACTCGGCACTGTCCAACTCCAGCTCAACTTTAACCTTAGCAGAGAGCCAATCAACTACTTGCATTTTCTCAACATTCTACTTTCTTGAAATTCGCTTTGCACTGGGTGAATTTAATACTGTTTCATTTGTTCATGAGGTTTGAGAGAAGAGGCCACTTTTCTTGCCTACCCCTCGTTGCCATGGTAAGGTGGGACCTCTTTTTAAATAATCTGTAGGGATAGTGGTCCCAAAATGGCATTAGTTAGGGTAACTCCAGGATGTTTAGGGCAGTGATAATGAAGGAACAAGTGATATGTACAATTTAAGATGATGCACGATATTAGAGCAGATGACGCTTTTCTGGGAACATGAAGTTAAAGGTTTACGGCAACTACACTCGAAGCTGCCTTGCAACATTTTTGTTTTAACCAAATTTGGATGGAACTGTTCCAAAGACTGCACAACAACTAAACAAATGTGTTATCTTCAGCTATTGTTTATATACAAATCACCACACACAATGAACAAATATTACTTACCGTATCATCACATAACTTGGTCAGTAAAGGTATTGTCTAACATGATACTAAATCAGACAAGACAGTTGGTCTCATAATTGAGTGGCTGCCTAAGCTACTCATCTTGAGATGGCACCCGAGCTGACAGCTCCCTGTTGAGTTCTTTCTCTTAGGGAAAAATATTCCCCTCGTTGGGGGGGGTGTGGGGGAAGTGCAGGAGAGGGTGCGCCTCCAATCGGCATCCCCTCCAATCGGGAGCGAGCCATTTTACGTGGGCGGGCCTTAACGTGACGTCCACTATGCGCTCCCTGTGTGGGCAGGGGAGGGGGGGGGGAAGGAGGATTTCCCTCAACCAGGAATGCGCACTTTCATACATGTGTGTGAAAGAGTGCACAGCTCTCCCCGAGGCTAAGTGCTGCCTCAGGGGGATTGGTTCCAAATTAAAAATTGTTATACAAATGATAGAAAAGTTTCCCTGACATGTCCCCATATGTGACGCTGTCACATGAGTTGGGACATGTCCATCACCTTTATTGAAACCTTTATTAAAAATTTAAATACACTCATGAAACCACATCCTGCCCGTGGATGAGGTTTCATGCTTTTTCTGAAGCCCGCCAGGGCTCCCAGCCTGCCCGCCAACCCTAAGGTTGGTGCGGGCAGGTCCACTAATGACCTTAATTAGTTCTTCACAGAAACTAAAATACCTGGAAAAACTCAGCAGGTCTGGCAGCATCTGCAGAGAGGAACACAGTTAACATTTTGAGTCCGAATGACCCTTCAACAGCACTAAGTAAAAATAGAAGAGAGGTGAAATATAAGCTGGTTTAAGCGGGGGTGGGACAAGTAGAGCTGGATAGAGGGCCAGAGATAAGTGGAGATAACCAAAAGATGTCACAGACAAAAGGACAAAGAGGTGTTAACATCTTTTGGTTATCTAAAATCTATCACTGGCCCTCTATCCAGCTCTACTTGTCCCACCTCCCCCCCCTTAAACCAGCTTAAATTTCACCTCTCTTCTTTTCTTACTTAGTTCTGTTGAAGAGTCATACAGACTCTAACTGTTTTCCTCTCTGCAGATGCTGCCAGACCTGCCGAGTTTTTCCAGGTATTTTTGTTTTTGTTTTGGATTTCCAGCATCTGCAGTTTTTTGCTTTTATCTTAATTAGTTCTTCAATGGCCTCAATAGGCCATTGACAGGTCGGTGGACGCGCAGCTAACTTGGCCGACCTGAAAATGGAAATGATGCGGGGTGACGTCAGGAATTCCACCTGACATTAGAGTCCATTATTAAGGATGAGATTTCAGAATAATTGGAAGTGCATGGTAAAATAGGGCAAAGTCAACATGGTTTCATCAGGGGGAGGTCATGCCTGACAAATCTGTTAGAATTCTTTGAGGAGGTAACAAGTAGGTTAGGCAAAGGAGAGCCAATGGATGTTATCTACTTGGACTTCCAGAAGGCCTTTGACAAGGTGCCGCACAGGAGGTTGCTCAGTAAGATAAGAGCCCATGGTGTTAGAGGCAAGGTACTGGCATGGATAGAAGATTGGCTGTCTGGCAGGAGGCAGAGTGGGGATAAGGGGGTCCTTCTCAGGATGGCGGCCAGTGACTAGTGGAGTTCCGCAGGGGTCAGTGTTGCGACCACAACTTTTCACTTTATACATTAATGATCTAGATGAAGGAACTCAGGGCATCCTGGCTAAGTTTGCGGGTGATACAAAGTTAGGTGGAGGGACAGGTAGTATTGAGGAGGCAGGGAGGCTGCAGAAGGATTTGGACAGGTTAGGAGAATGGGCAAAGAAGTGGCAGATGGAATACAATGTGGGCAAGTGTGAGGTCATGCACTTTGGTAGGAAGAATAGAGGCATAGACTATTTTCCAACTGGGGAGAGAATTCAGAAATCTGCAGTGCAAAGGGACTTGGGAGTCCTAGTCCAGGATTCCCTTAAGGTTAACTTGCAGGTTGAGTCGGTAGTTAGGAAGGCAAATGCAATGTTGGCATTTATTTTACGAGGACTAGAATATGAAAGCAGGGATGTGCTGCTGAGGCTTTATAAGGCTCTGGTCAGACCACATGTAGAATATTGTGAGCAATTTTGGGCCCTGTATCTCAGGAAGGATGTGCTGGCCTTGGAGAGGGTCCAGAGGAGGTTCACGAGAACGATCCCAGGAATGAAAGGCTTAACATATGAGGAATGTTTGAGGACTCTGGGTCTATACTCAATGGAGTTTAGAAGGATGAGGGGGGATCTGATTGAAACCTACAGAATACTGAAAGGCCTGGATAGAGTGGACGTGGGGAAGATGATTCCATTAGTAGGAGAGACTAGGACCCGAGGGCACAGCCTCAGAGTAAAGGGAAGACCTTTTAGAACAGAGATGAGGAGAAACTTCTTTAGCCAGAGAGTGGTGAATCTATTGAATTCATTGCCACAGACGGCTGTGGAGGCCAGGTCATTGAGTGTATTTAAGATTAAGATAGATAGATTCTTGATTGGTAAGGGGATCAAAGGTTACAGGGAGAAGGCGGGAGAATGGGGTTGAGAAACTTATCAGCCATGATTGAATGGCAGAGCAGACTAGATGGGCCAAATGGCCTAATTTCTGCTCCTATGTCTTCTGGTCTTATGGACATCATCCCACATCATTTTACACATTGGCGAGTGGGCCCCACCCCCCGCTCGCCAACCAGAAGATCCTGCCCTTTGTAAATCCATTACTGGCCTTTTCCCCATTCTCTCTTCTGCCACCTACTCCTGCTTCCTAATAATGCACATATCTCAAAGCAAATCTACCAGTTAAAGCCACCTGCTAGTGGCTACATTGTCAACAGCCTACCTTACAGCTTTTTCCCTTCGCTGACAGAAGCTTTTCCCACCTCATCTTCTGGAACCTCCTACTCCAGAAGGAAAGTTGCTGGAGCATCTTGGAGGTCTCTGCTGATGAGACACTGCTCCTGCACACTTTAGTGGCCCCGATTTCCATTGAGCGCTGGCTCTAATTTATTTCCCATGCCTACCTCAGAGATTTCTCCACTCATTAGGACCTGATATATCGTCAGTGATGTCCAGGTTACATTGGATTACATCAGTCACCTGTACCTTCACCTTAAATCCATTCAATAAATTCTTAGGCTCAGGCCGACAAGCTGTTTCCCAAGTGCTGCTCCGGGCATCGAGCAGGCTGCAGCCAGGATCTCAAGAGCAGGGTCTTCTTCCCTTCTGAACCACGCTGGCTTCAGATTCTTTCTCCCAAAGAAACTCAATAAAGGGAGTCCACACATCATAAAAATCACACAGCTTGCTGCTTTGGTGCATATGTGATTTTATCTTAAGGGTATAAATAACATAAACTTGTGATTGAAGATCACAGTCAAAAGTGAGATCAAGGGAGGAAGGATTTTGCTGGAATTTAATACTGAAGCTGCTGGAAAATATTAACCAGTTATTCTTTGTTTTAAAGGCAGCAATGGCTCACAGCTGCTCTGTGATAAAACTTTGCCAGGACATGTGTAAAGTGCAGCAGAACAAAGTGCTCTGCCTCTTTTAAGCCCATTTGAAAACTTTTGTTAATTTTCTTTTGTAGCAGGAAAGTCATCCGTTGGCTTCCATTGGAGAATTCGAGCATTGAGAGTGGGGTTGGGGAGGGTTGGTAACCAGGGAAGACGAACCTTGGACAGTGACAAAGCCGATGATCACTGCCTGATGAATGCGCTGCCCGGTGCGGAATTCCAACTTTACAAAGCAGGAAGGTCCCGTGAAAAATGATAAGATTTTAAAAAAAAATTACTTCAGGTGCTGGAAATCTGAAATAAACCGCAGGCAAAATTAAAATGCCCGAGGAAACTCTCAATGCACCGGCAACAGGCACGGAGAGGAAGGTGAGGTTAGGTTTTTGGTTGCTGACTTATCACGAGAACCACCTGAAACGTTCTCTCCATTTCCCCTGCCCACCTTCCTCTCTCCACAGCTGCGATCTGAGACCTCGAGTGTTTCTAAAATCCCTCCTGTTTTATTTCCGGAAGGTTCCACATTGGATGCCCACAGGGAAAGATATTCTTCATTTGCACTTCCATTGTGAATAGTTTGAGCAGGGGAAATCCATTGTATCCCTGCCCCTCCAGTTCTTGTGCTGAGTTAACAGGGTAGAGAGTGAAGGGCTACAATTTCCATCAGTGTTCCTGGGCTATAGAGCAATGGGGAAACAAAATTCTTCGCCAATACTCCTAGAATCATAGAATGATACAGTGCAGTAGGAGGCCATTCCACCCATTATGCATGTGATGGCTCTTTGAAAGAGCTATCCAATTAGGGCCATTCCTCTGTCCTTTCCCCCCAGCCCCACAAATTTTGCCCCTTTGAGTTTTGTCCAATTTCCTTTTGTAAGTAACCAGAGAATATGCTTCCAACACCATTTTGAGTAGCACATTCCAGGTCATAAGAATTTACTAATCATCTTGCCTCCCCTCCCCTGCATGAGTGGCCATTGTATGGGGGCAGCTTTGGTGTGGCTGTGTTAACATCTGCAGTTGAATAGCCTGCTCACATTGATTAGGCTTGTACTTGAAGACTACTTGGGTAAGGTGTAGGAGAGAAACTGGTCCCAGCTGCGGAACCTTTCCCCAGGCTTTGGGAGATGAGGAAGGAGGGGCAGTAAACTGGGGGTCAAATGGCAAATGAGTACACATGGCAAGACACAGCACCAGCAGGTCAATCCTCCAGGGGGAAGTTACCAAGTGGAAGTACTAATTCTAAATGTTCTCCTACTCCCCACCTCGTGCAGTCTCTCTCATATTGCACTGGGTTACTCGTTGGCCAAGGGTTGTACATTGAGAGTGGACACAGAAAGGACATGTTGAAAGGCAACTTTCAGTCCCGTAACTTGTCCAATTATCTTCCCAAGGAACAAGAAACTTGACGGCCACAGAAATCAAATGGAATTTGATACCCAGTATATTTTTAATAATTGGGGGGGGGGGGGGTACATTATGTTTTTTTTATTGCAACCATAGGGGTATTTACCATAGGGTAAATACCTGGGGGTATTTCTTTATGAATAGTCTTCATTAAAGTATTCAAGTCAGTCACACTTCAAAGGGAAAATATGAAAACCAGTCATTTCCTGCTGTTTTTTTTCTGATCTCCATAACTTGGCCTCTTCCCCAGAGGCAGGAACCATGATTTTTACAATCTGCTGAAACTCCTCAGCAATTAGCCTCAGGATAAAGATGGTGACGGCAATAACATTAACAGCAAATTGCATCGATCGAGAGCTTTCGACACAGAATGCACATGCTCAGAGGCTTAAGCAAGGCCAAACATGGCACCAAGTAGTCGTCGAGGATTTAGGTGAGGTGGCTGCAAAGGGCATTCAAGGTTTAGGGAGAGAGGCAGCTCCAGAATGTCCATTGTCATGGGCAGAACAGACGGGGAAGAGAGGGAGGGAGGGAAGCCAAAGCCGGGAGATTGAAGAACACAATCTGTAGCAGCTCGCATGTGTCAGGTCAGGTGAGGGTGCGGAGAGAGGGATTTTTAAAGGAGGTTGACGTGTTCTGGAGCCTATGTGGATAGGGATGATGAATGAGTAGGACATTAAAGGCGAGACAACTGCTCACATAGAAGCCAACGGAGAGCAGGTGGGGGAAAGAGGTATGAATCCTGGCTGATTCGTAATTCTCCCTTGCCCATAGCATCCCAACTGGCTCAGCTTGAGATCAGCTAACTCGGCATAGACTGGGATTCAAAGCCCAAAACCTTCTGGTCTGAATGGATGTTCCTGCAAACTCATTTACCCCTCAACCTTAAGGGAAGCCACCTTTTATTTATGCTAAATGCTGATCGCATCATTGGAAACCAGCTTGGAGAATCTGAAGATGAATTAAGAAGCGCAGTTACAGTGGCGAGACTGCTGAAGCCTCTTAAAGCCTAGATTATCTGTATTTACTTTAACTCCACTCCCTTAAACTGTCAGCCTCAGTATCTCCATAGATGATGTAATACTTTAGCAACAATATTTATGTTACAGAAAAGCACTGAAGCAGTTTAGCAAAATTCTGTGTCACAAGTCGCCCTCTCTGTCCCTCTGTTGTATAATTAGACCTGCGCAGGCTGCACTTACATTGTGACGAATCATGAAACAGAAACATGCCTTTGTTGTAAGCCCTGCTGTAATGTTACACAACAACAGCTGAAGTACATAGTATTTTGCAGGACAGAAACAGGCCATTCAGCAAAACAGGACCATGCTCCACATGAGCCTCCTCCCATCTCACCCGTCCAACATATCCTTCTATTCCTCTTATATTGTTCCAGTGCCTTGCACATGCCCTGGCTCTGCCACCTGTTTTGTAGCTGGCTGCCAGCATCGGAGAGTCCAGCAAGCTTGGTTTGGCTGTGGGGGTGAGGGACTGGTCCTGAAGCCATCTGAAAGCAGCTCATGTGTGAGCCTGAAAACCACCTCCTCCTGGTTTTACTGACGTGAGAAACAAGCCAGGGCACTGCTTTGAAACTGTTTTCTCATTAAGTTAAAGAGCCAATCAGTTAAATGAGGAACTCAACCACAGTCATGAGGTCAGCCTGTCATTATCTTTCTCCTGTGGCAAGAACACTCTGTCCCCTCTTATTTAGGCTTTGCATTATGCCGCTACATATTTTTCACATTAATAATCATTAGTCTGTGTCATTGCTGAGGGCGTGTTATTTCCTGTGGGAATCTCCACCCCTACCCCCATCGTCAAATTGGGAGGGCTGGGTGAGAGTTTAAGTTGAGTGAGAGGGCACAATACTGCCTCTCCAAAACAGCGACTAGAATGCTCCAACCACAAGAATGAGAAACTGAGGGACAAAACAATGTGATGAAAGAACTGGCTGCACCACTAGAGTTCAATTATCCTGCATAAAACCTTGTGGGTAAGTTATCCAGTTAGCCCTGAAATCCTTCCTAACATTTTAAGACCAACTAATATGTTTGAATCCACATACATCCATCTTTTTTCCTACATTACAACACTGACTACACTCCAAAAGTATGTTGTTTCCCCAAACTCCTTTGGGAGGCCCATTGGTTATGAAAGCCACTGGGTAAAAGGGAGGCCATCCCTCTTTAAGGGATGTAGGCTTTTATCAATGTCCAGATCAATAGAAGTCCTTAATAAATCCCAGTAGTATTGCTAACAGTTGGTGATAGGAACATAAGAACAGGAGTAGGCCATTCAGCCCCTTGAGTCTACTATACCATGCAAATAGATTTTGCTAAAACCAATTCAGTTACAGGCAAAACTAGTTACTTCCAACTTCAATTACTATGTACTTTTACTGACCATGTTTCTTATTTTGAAATCTCTCAAATGCACTTCACACAATAGGTGACTTTTTGTAGTGCAATCACAGTTGTTAGGTGCATAAATTAGGCAGCCATTTTGTGTCATCAATGTTCCACAGACGTGGGAGAAGTGACAAGTTAATCTGTTTTTAGGCACTACTTGATCAAGGAAGGAATGCTGGCCAGAACACCGGTTGGTAAACTAAGAAGGTTTATAACACAACATTGAATTATCAAGCACTTATAGTTAACCAGGGCCAGTCAGCAGACATTTGCAGATGGCACGTTGTGTTTGACCAACCTTATAAAATCCTTTTCTCAACTACAGAGGATAAATAAGGTGAAAAATGCAGCAGAGGGGGTTGATATTCTTTTGAAAAAACAGTTGGAAAGTTATTACATAAGACAGTCACGGCAAAGATTGTGCCACCTTGGGCGAAAAGGATTGTGGCCACGTGGACACTCCTCTCAAACTGGAAAGATATGCCGAGGTAGATAGGCCAAGGAGGATAGGCCAAGGAGGATAGGCCAAGGAGGATAGGCCAAGGAGGATAGGCCAAGTGGTATTCCCCAAGGATCTGTCTTGGGCTCACATTTAATTATTTTAATACTTATAAATAACCTGGACTTCGAACTTGAGGAAATAATATTGAAATTGGCAATGGCAGCAAATTAGAGAGCATGGCAAATTATAAGAACCATGTAAAGACAGTGGGAAAGACAGGTAGGTGAGTAAGAAGGGCAGACAGAAGGCAGATACAGTTCAATGTAGAAAACTGTGAAGCAACATATTGTGGAAGTAATAGTCTTAAATGGCAAGAGTTTCAATAGGACAGAGATATGTTGATATGTAATTACACAGGTTATTAAAAGTCAGCAGCAATAGTGGATTTAAACGAGGTAGACTGGACCCATGCTTTTTTAAAAATCTAGACTGACTAAACATTAAACGTCAACTCTTTTCTTCTCCGCCGATGCTGCCAGACCTGCTGAGTTTTTCCAGGTAATTCTGTTTTTGTTTTAAACATTAAAGCAACCCACTCTACCCCATCCATCAGCTTCCTGCAGCCGAAGAAAGTTGAGATTGCTGATTTAAATGCTGGTAACTTAAACATGTGACATACATGCTCAAGTGCGCCTTAATCCTGCCTCCCCCAATGTTTCACACAGGATCCTGTGGCCTCATTGCACACAAACTCCATTTTGCGCTATTGGCCTGCTAGGAACTGGATGGAAACTGCCTAAACGTGATCCCAACGCGAGGCGAGCTGATTCATTTCCCCAGCATCCCACTATTGCTTGCTTCAACCAGTGGAGGAAGACGCATGGGATTGGCAGGGAAGGGGCACAGAGAAAACCCCTTTGCAGACCCAATCTCCCAAAACCTGACTGCCCATTTGACCAGTTTCACCAGCTCTTTGGGGACAACTGTGTGGTAGGAAGGCTGGCAAGATGGCACAGGAAGACATTGCTGCCCTCCAGTCATCTTCCTGTCGCCCTGCTACCTTGCCATCTCAAATATGGTGAATGGTCCTCCTTCCCAGAGCCCAACTAAGTGGCTTAGGGGCCTCTTCCCACCTGTGCTGGCATTTAACTACCTGGGGATTCTGCCAGGTATACCCTGGTGGCATCCTGGTGGTCTTTTCAGGCACTCTTTGGCCCATGGAAAGACCCTCTGGAGGAAAAGGGCCACCTGGGCCCCTTGCAGCAACATGGCCGCTTGTCCTCACCGACCCACCCCCTGTTGTGGCCTGCCTGACTGGCTGTGAGGGTGCACCTCCTTCAATGTGTGCCCTTCCTCAGTTGCAGCACCAGCAATTTGCCTTCCACCTGCCCGGTGGCACTTAACAGGGATGGAACCCACTTAATTTGCTGCCAGTGACACAACGCAGCCATGAATCCCGCTGACTGGCAAAGTGGGGTCATCACCACACAACCCCTCCCACCGCCTGCATCGGTCCCCATATTTCTCTTTGAAGACCCACCATGCATCTCTATGTGCATCGCATTAAACAAAAGTCACAACTAACAAGGGTCCTTTTTTTATTCAGTAGGGGTTACACGGCTTCTGGTGTCACTCAGTCTAGCATCGGAAAGGATACTTCATAGAACGAGGGGTTATTTTTGGCTCTTTTCTTTTAACTGAAGTGGCTCATCTGGCACCCACTGACATCGTTTGGATCCCAAAGAGGAAAAGATTAGACAACTTGAACTAACGCTTCTTTTCTGTCAGAGCTGCAAATGTGCCCAAAGAATGCATTTGCATTGACTCAGAAGCATATGTATCTTTTCTTTCTTGCCAATATCCTCCCCTCCTCTCCTCAAGGCATTGACCCTTTGTTGGGGTCTAATTCAACAGTGCCAGGCCTCCTCCAAGTACCTCATCCAACGTGTGATACTTGGCAGTGGAGTGCTGGCTGGACAGGCTATTCAACAGCTGAGCATCATCTTGTCTTCAGTCAGCAAATGCACACAGAGAGAGAGAGAGACACGCACACACACACACTCACAGAGGCACAGAGAGACGGAGACACAGAGAGAGAGAGACACACACACACACACACACACACAGACACAGAGAGACACACACACAGACAGAGACAGAGAGACACACAGAGAAAGACACACGCACACGCACACACAGAAAGAGATAAACATAGAGACACGCAGTGAGAGAGACACAGAGAAAGGGAGAGACACAGAGAGAGGGATAGACACAGAGAGAGGGAGAGACACAGAGAGAGGGAGAGACACAGAGAGGGAGCGAGAGAGACAGACACAGAGAGAGAGAGGGAGAGACAGACACAGAGAGACAGACAGACACAGAGAGGGAGAGAAAGACACAGAGAGAGAAAGACACAGAGAGAGAGAGACACACACGGAGAGAGAGAGAGAGACACGGAGAGAGAGAGAGAGAGACACGGAGAGAGAGAGAGAGAGACACGGAGAGAGAGAGAGACAGACAGACACACACACACACACACACACACACACACACACACACACAGACACACAGAGAGAGAGAGAGATAGACACAGAGAGAGAGATAGACACACAGAGACAGACACAGAGAGAGAGGGAGAGATAGACACAGAGAGAGAGAGAGAGACAGAGACAGACAGACACACAGAGAGAGAGAGAGACAGACAGACAGAGAGGGAGAGAGACAGACAGACAGAGAGGGAGAGAGACAGAGACAGACAGACACAGAGAGAGAGGGAGACAGACAGAGAGGGAGAGAGACAGAGAGAGACAGACAGACACAGAGAGAGAGACAGAGGTAGAGGCAGGAGGAGTGGGACACACGTGCACAAGAATGCTTTTCCACCTCCTATGGGGTGCACTGACCAATTATAATGCTCAGCCATCACCCTGCATAGTGTGAACACCATGGAAACAGGCCATCGGGCTCAAATAGTCCATGCCGGTGTTTATGTTCCACACAAGCCTTCTCCCACCCCCTTCATCTAACTCTATCAACATATCATTCTATTCCTTTGTCCTTTATGTGATGATCTAGCTTCCCCTTAAATACATCTACGCTGTTCGCCTTGACTCCTGCCGTGTGCCAGTGAGTTCCACATCCTCACCACCCCGACTGAGAACAATTAATTCAAGACAAGTCAGAGATGCAATCGAAGATCTTCCTGGTTTTCTGATAAGACTCACTGATGGCTCAGTTAATAATGAAACTGTTCAATTCACTAATGTAACCACTAAAATTAAAACTATATTTTAAAAAAATCCATTTGAAGGAAATATACATTTAGGTTCACCTCAGGCAAATTGAAATCCTTGAGGGGAGTTTTCTCCAGATTTCAGATATATACACTGTTAAAACCAGTGCCCTGCTTCAGTCGGGTAATTTAACACCTCCCAGTGAATGAAGTGGCTCGGGGCAGTCACTCATATAAACCCTGGATGACCCTGGCTGAATGTACTCTCTAGGGGGCTGTAACTATAAGCAGGGCCACAGACAGCAGTGGGATTCCCTCACGAAAGCCACTACACAGGGAGCAGTTACATTAAACAGGCATTTTTCACACTGTATTTGAGAAACCATAATGGATATTATTGGCATACATACTTGAGTACATACCATGACGTAATGCCGTTGCATTTCTGTCTTTTCACTTGCCAGCTTCTCACATTCCAGCTTCAGGCTGTAATAAAACAGAGAACAGCTTTAATACCCTTACGTGAAATCTTGAGAGAAGTACGAGGGAGAAAAATGACAGCCTTTCCAATAACACCACTGTTCAACACAATGCACTGAAGCAACCAGAGTTGACCCCCCCCCCCGCCTCACCCACACACACAATTGTACATCCCCCTGTGGCATTTGCTCAGAGAAACCTGAGGGTATGATGCTTTACAACATCAATGAAGTGTGACAGGTTAGTGTGACCGGAAAAGTGTTACGGGCGTTAGCTCACCGGGAGAATGACCAGTCGGCGAGAGCAGCCATTGGGCTACAAGCAAAGCCATGGGTAACTGGTAACCCTCTTGCCTCTGAGCCAGAACATTGTGGGTTCAAGTCCCACTTAAACAAAAAAGAAAATCTAGGCTGGCACAGAGCGCGATGAGGCAGTGCCGCACGGTGCAAAATGTTGAATATCAGATGAGATGTTAGACCAAGGTCCCATCCGCTCTCTCAAGTGGGTGTAAAAGATCCCATGAAATGATTTTGAAAAAAAGCAGGGGAGTTCTCCCTGGTGTCCTGGCCAATATTCATCCCTCGACCAATACCACTAAAACAACCTATCCGCCCATTATCACATAGTTGTTTGTGGGAGCTTGCTGTGTGCGAGTTCACTGCTGCATTTCCTACATTGCAACAGTGACTACACTTCAAAAGTACTTCATTGGCTGCAAAGCACTTTGGAACGTCCTGAGGTTGTGTGAGCAGCATTACATAAATGCAAATCTTTTGCTTTTGAATGGAAAAGAGAAGTAGAAAAGTCATTTGATTTGAATAGTATATCACCCAAGCATGGAGGAAAGTGATTGGGCATCATTTACAAATTTCTGTCTCAGGGTCTTAGAATGACATGGCTTCAGCAGCATATAACTGTAAGAGGAACTCCAAAAGTAAATTCCAATCTCATAACTCACTGCAGACAGCGTACAAAATAAATAACATCAGTTTTCCCATAGTGATACAGTGAAGGTGATGAGTGAGACTGAGATAACGCAACTGAGGGAACAGGCAATAAAACGGCCATGGTCAGTCTAAGTACATTGCATCATATGACAGGTACTATAATAAATTATATTACATAGCATCCTTAGCAAGTGTCAAGACACTTCACATTGTAGATAGCAGAATGGTTGTCAAGGCACTGAGGGTTAGATTGGGAGACCATAAGACATAGGAGCAGAAGTTGGGCCATTCGTCCCATAGACTCTGCTCCGCCATTCAATCACGACTGATAAGTTTCTCAACCCCATTCTCCCGCCCTCTCCCTGTAACCTTTGATCCCCTTACCAATCAAAAACCTATCTATCTTGGTCTTAAATACACTCAATGACCTGGCCTCCACAGCCTTCTGTGGCAATGAATTCCATAGATTCACCACTCTCTGCCTAAAGAAGTTTCTCCTCAGCTCTGTTCTAAAAGGTCTTCCCTTTACTCTGAGGCTGTGCCCT
Source organism: Carcharodon carcharias (assembly GCF_017639515.1). Lineage (NCBI taxonomy): Eukaryota > Metazoa > Chordata > Chondrichthyes > Lamniformes > Lamnidae > Carcharodon > Carcharodon carcharias. The sequence goes on along the minus strand of NC_054480.1, from coordinate 136,848,989 downwards.
CGGGTCCTAGTCTCTCCTACTAATGGAAACATCTTCCCCACGTCCACTCTATCCAGGCCTTTCAGTATTCTGTAAGTTTCAATCAGATCCCCCCTCACCCTTCTAAACTCCATTGAGTATAGACCCAGAGTCCTCAAACATTCCTCATATGTTAAGCATTTCATTCCTGGGATCGTTCTCGTGAACCTCCTCTGGACCCTCTCCAGGGCCAGAACATCCTTCCTGAGGTACGGGGCCCAAAATTGCTCACAATATTCTAAATGTGGTCTGACCAGAGCATTATAAAGCCTCAGCAGCAAATCCCTGCTTTTATATTCTAGTCCTCTCGAAATAAATGCCAACATTGCATTTGCCTTCCTAACTACTGACTCAACCTGCAAGTTAACCTTAAGAGAATCCTGGACTAGGACTCCCAAGTCCCTTTGCACTCCAGATTTCTGAATTCTCTCCTCATTTAGAAGATAGTCTATGCCTCTATTCTTCCTACCAAAGTGCATGACCTCACACTTCCCCATGTTGTATTCCATCTGCCACTTCTTTGCCCATTCTCCTAACCTGTCCAAATCCTTCTGCAGCCTCCCTGCTTCCCCTATACTACCTGTCCCTCCACCTATCTTTGTATCATCTGCAAACTTAGCCAGGGTGCCCTCAGTTCCTTCATCTAGATCATTAATGTATAAAATGAAAAGTTGTGGTCGCAACACTGACCCCTGCAGAACTCCACTAGTCACTGGCTGCCATCCTGAGAATGTGCTGCTTGGTCAAAAATCTGCAATATCAAGTAGGTTTTTAAAATCGGCAGATATTGAAAGGTTTAGGGAGGGAGTTTCAGAGACTTCAAGTGACCAACGAGGTAAAGTGTGAATACATGAGAGTAGAGTCAGGAGGACCATGGGCGTAGCAGGTGGATATAAAGCCAAAGGGTCTTTTACAAATAGGGTGAGAGGTGGCAGTGGATACATACAGGATAGTATGGATAAAAGCTCAGCAGTGAAGGAGACAGGGAGCATTGCAGCGGTCAATATAAAGCAGTCTTAGGCTGTGGAAAGGAAACTAATCTGGGTTAAGCAGGAAGCCAAAGTTCTGTGAGATAAGGTTCAGCCCATGCAAGTGTGCTGGCAGAACGGAATGGAGCAAGGGTGTGGAATTGATGTCGGGACCAATAAAAGCACCTAGAGTCTTTTTAGTGCTGAATTTGAGGAAATTGTGACTCGTTCATAACAATGTCAAATGGGCGGTCTGACAAAATAGAAGGGGTTATGAAGAGAGGTCGTATGGTGGTTGTTATGCTACATAAAGGAAGCAGATTCAATATCTGTGGCACAGTAGGATATTAATAGAGTTTTATGGGGAAGGGACAGACAACCAACTAATAAATCAACAATTCAGTATTCATCAGAGATTGCAAGGCTGTGCTGCTCATGAGGAGTCATCAGGTGTGAGCGCAATTCTGGGTCCCTGGAATACCAGTCCAGTGACAATATCACTATGCCTTCATACTGCAGCCATGTGATAATGTGATTTAGGAAGAAATTCCCGGAGGAATCAAAAGCTGGGTAGATGACATGTTTTCTCCTTTAAGACACTCAAAGCTTTTGGTCAGCAGCCTTTTTTTTATTCTTTCATGGATTTGGGTATCACTGGCTAGGCCAGCGTTTATTGTCCTGTTCAGAGGGCAGTGCCTGAAGTCACATGTAGGCCAGACCAGGTAAGGACAGCAGATTTCCTTCTCTAAAGGACATTAGGTGGGTGACACTTGGCATTGGTTTCATGGTTATCATCAGGCTTTTAATTGCAGCTTTTTATTGAATTCAAATATCACCATCTGCCATGGTGAGATTCGAACCCCGGTCCCAAGAGCATTACCCTGGGTCTCCAGAACATTAGTCCAATGACAATACCACTATGCCACCACCTCTCTTATGTGGCTTGGTGTTCTATTATGTTTTAATAATGCTCGTTGAAGCACCTTGGAACATTACATTTATATAGCATCTTTGCCATAATAAACGATTTTGTTGTTGCTGTTGAAAGACAGTACAATACATTTCAGACTGGATTGGATCTCTGGGTTCTGGCAAAGGGACCATGCCCAAAAACGTTAACCCACTTTTTAATCTTTTCAGATGCTGACAGATTTCTGGAGGGGGTTTCTTCTAACCCTAACCCTAACCCAGACAAATCTACCCAGAGCCGCACTACAGGAAGCAGTAACCTTTGTGTTGCAAATCTGTCCACCCGGTTCCTCCCCCAGCACTCCAGAACAACTGAAACCCATGGCTTTGGGCCAGTTAAATGTCACACCTCATTATCAACTTTTTACAGCCCAAAAATAGCCACAAGTCAACAATGTCTCAGATCACTTAACAAACAGCTCAGCTCAGCTAAGGCCTCTTTCTCGACCCAATAGCCTTGGGCTCTAAAACAGCAATTGACCATGTGCATTTTTAAAAGGAGCATGATCATTAGGAATTTATAGCTTGCAGGCTAGAATTCTTGCATATTCAGGTCAATTGTGTTGGGTAGGAGTGTCCACAGTATTATCAGCTATCTGAGTTTCAGCAAACCAATGATAAATGTGTGGGTTTACAGTGGGATTAATGCTACCATTTTAAATACATTTTTAAAGGAGATTTCTTTGGCCAATTTCATAGAATTTTTCTTCCCTTCCTATTTATCTGGTTGGCTTGATGACCTCTACAATTAGAAGTGTGGGTACATCGTGCCTTCCTCCCTGCCCCGACCATTGCAAGTGCCACCTATAGCCAGACACTGGAACTACAGGGACTTCCTAAGTACAATTCTGCCCTCTGATAAAAGCAAAAAACTGCGGATGCTGGAAATCCAAAACAAAAATAAAAATATCTGGAAAAACTCAGCAGGTCTGGCAGCATCTGCGGAGAGGAGCACAGTTAACGTTTCAAGTCCGTATGACTCTTCAACAGAACTAAGTAAAAATAGAAAAGAGGTGAAACTCCCTCTGATACTCTCTTTGAAGAAGAGTCCTCTTCTCTGATGAAGAGTCATACGGACTCGAAACGTTAACTCTGTCTTTCTCTCCACAGAAGCTGTCAGACCTGCTGAGTTTTCCCAGCATTTTTTGTTTTTGTTTCAGATTTCCAGCATCCGCAGTATTTTGCCTTTATCCTTTCTCTTTGCTCGGAGATGCCTCTGTGTCCACTCTACATCTTTCCATACCACATGGCTAAGACACTGGCTAAAGGCTTAAACACATGCCTCCCCCATTGTGATTATCACACTTGCACAGAGCATTATCCTATTTAACTGTGGCTGGTTTTTATAGTTTGCTTTAGATACTGCATTTAAATTCTTCATGTCATCGGGATTTCTTAAAGCACGTTTCACCCAATTAATTACATTTTTTTTGAAAAGTGCAGTCACTGTTGTTATGTGGGTAAACACACATTGGTTTTCATTAAAAAATATCAAAATTTTGATTTGACCACTTGGATTTACCTAGCACCTTTAACGAAGTGAGCACAGTCCAAGGCACTTTGCAGGTGCACTGTCACAACAGCAACATCAAACAAAAGATTTGACACCATTGACACCAGGCCATATAAGAAGATATTAAGTCAGACAGAGGTAGGTTTTAAGGTGCATCTTCAACAAGGCGAGAGAGGTTTAGAGGCGCAGAGGTAATTGCAGCCCTTGGGGCCTGGCCACAACTGCAATGGTGCAGCGATGAAAATCAGATATGTATAGAGGCCAGAATTGGAGAGCACAGGAAGTCTTTGGTGGGGTGATGCAGGGTTAGAGATGGGTTATAGACATAGGGAGAAGTGAGGCCAATGGAGGGATATGAAAACAAGAATAAGGATTTTAAAATTGAGGCATTGCCGGTCGGAGAACCAACGTAGCTCAGTGAGGACAGGGGGGATGGGCGAATATGGCTTGGAGTGAGTTAGGATACAGGAGGCAGAGTTTTGGATGAGCTCAAGTTATGGGGATGTAGGGGAGAAATGGGAGGCCAGGCAGGACAGCATTAGAGTAGTCAAGTACAGAGGTAACAAATCATCGGACGAAAGCTTCAGCAGCAGATGAGCTGAGACAGGTTCAGAGATGGGCGATGTTATGGAAATGGTTTTAGATATGGGGCACATATGTAGCCAGAAGCTATTCTCAGCATCATATAGGTTGCGAGTGGCCCAGTTCAGCCTCAGACAAGGGAGATTGGGGATGGATGCGTGTTTAAACCATGCATTTTTGAAGGGAATTAGGGGATTCTGAATTTCCACAACCAAGAAGTAGACCCACAAGAGCTGCTAAGGTTAAATCTGAAACTTGTATAAATTATTACATGGAAACAAACATAAAGCTAGAACTGACCTACATAATCATCTACAATTTACTGTCAGCAGGCTCTGTGGCTGAACTCACTTAGCCAAGTAATTCTAGATTTTACTAAACTTTTCTTTAAAGAAATACACATGAATAAAACCAGATGCCTAATAATGTAGCTCCAGCTGCAGCCAGTTCATGAAACCTGGCTACCAATGCTACATAATTGGGTTAGGTGTAAATTGAAAGACCAAGGTCTTACCAACTTTGTATCTTAATCCTAGTCCCGTGTGCTGTCTACATTTTATTATCTCTATAATCACTGATCCTCAGAGCGTTCCTGTCTAACTTTTGAGTAATCCACCCTATACATTCCTTTAAACCCTGCATCCACACAAGGCTGACTCATTTTTAACTCTAATAAGCTGCCACGTTTCCTACATTATAACAGTGACGATATGCTTCAAAAGTATGTCATGGAACATTAAGTGCTTAGGGAACTACAGGAGGTTGGTCAGAGGCGTTTCCTAAACCCATGTTCTTCCCTAGGGCCCGAAAACTGGAAGGTGCCTCACCTCCCTTTCTTCCAACAAGCCACAGGCTTTTATAAGCCAACCTGGGCATGATTTAGCCTTTATTTCCTGATTTCAGGAAATAATTTCCCCAGTCTTCCATCCCACACTTGCCTGTGGCCCTACCTTCCGTATTGTTGTAGCTTCATGACACCCTGGCAAATCTCAGCATCCAACAAGGAGAGGAAATATTGTCCTCAAATTATTAGGAAATGTCCTATCAGTGGGAAAGGTTCCACAGGCCTCAGGATGGGGCTAGCCTAATAGACAGGATGATATTTTCTGGCCCTATCATCTGCAATTGGATCTATGCCCTTCGTCTGATTTCTCAATAATAATGTAAGTTCATACAGTGAGATAATTAACAGATTGTTTGGTATGATTAGTCAGCAACTTCATTCTTGTTCTATCAATTGACTATCAGGAATTAGAAGATGAATTCAATGGATCTTGTTTCCCCCAAGAAATTCTTGTTTCTAATAATTTAAGGGTTGATAACAGTATCAACAGAGCCACACACCATCCTGACTTAGAAATATATCGCTGTTCCTTCACTCTTGCTGGATCAAAACCTTGGAACTCCCTCCCTAACAGCGCTGTGGGTGTATCTACACCACATGGATTACAGCGATTCCAGAAGGCAGCTCACCATCACCTTCTCAAGGGCAACTAGGGATGGGCAATAAATGCTGGCCCAGCCAGCGACGCCCACATCCTACGAATGAATAAAAAAAAATTCCATTTTAGTTACAACACTGTCTCAAAGCACGCAAGAGTAACCAATAGCTTCATAACTCTTAGTGACCTATGTGCTCTTCCATATGCTGCTAAATACATTGAAAAAGTAGAATGCTGGCAATCGTTCTTAAAAGGCTGAAAGGCTCTCAGGCAAAGCCACTCGTTTTCGGCTGAAGGAGGTTGGAGCTCTGCAATACTCCGAGCCATACAATGGCTTTATGACCACAGAGAGGCTCAGGTCAGACGCTTACCCATAAGGGGGAAAGGATAAACTAGAGGACGAGTCATGCCACTATGTTGTCAATATTCCACCTCCTAACAACTGGTTCATAAGCAGCATTAGCAGAAACAAGATCCCTGTAGCATGGTTGTTGGAGAAGAGGGAGCAGATAATTGGTGGGAGAGGTCCCGTAAAGTGGTAAGAGGAGAAAATAACAAAGATCTGTTTCCCCAAATTGTTCAGTTGGAAAGTCCAGTGCATAGCTGAGCAATGCAGACCAGAAGGTTCTATGTTCAATTCACAGGCCGGAATTTTCTGGCCCGGTTGGTGTTGGGTGTCATGACGGTTGGGGGGGGGGGGGGGGGGTACAATGTGGCAAGGTGGCCAAAAATCGGTTTCATGCCATTGTGAAACCAGTTGTGACTGCCCGCTTCAGACGCCGATAGCAGGCCGCGTTTTCCACAGCCGCACAGCAAGAATCTAGTTTCAATACTCTAACATCTCATTATAAGTCCTGCTCACCGAAATCACCCCCCAACCCCACGCTGGATCATCCAGGCACTGTGTGACTGCACGCTGACGTGTTTCACAACTGTACATAAGAGACGTGCACCTCGGGATTTCGAGGTTTGTTTGCCTACCTTGCTTCGAGCAGCACTCGCAGTCATCAGCGCCAGGCTTCACAGACAGCACCACATCACTTTTAGGGGGGGGCTCATGGGCAAGTCTCTACCAACCAGACCAGCCGTAAGGCGGGGGTAGCTTTTCAATGGCTGCAGGGACAGGGTTTGCTTGGGGAAGGGAGAAAAGTGGCCTCAGGCAAGGGAAGAGGCTGCAGGGCGAGGGCTGTACTGGGGAAGGGGAGTATCCCAGGGTGTGTGTGGGGGACACATGTTGTTCTGTGTAAGTGGCCTCAAGATGGTGAGGGCTGAGGAGGCAGTCTCCAGTGGAGATGAGGCCAGATGGAGATGTGAGGGTGTGTGTGAGAGAGTGAGTGGTGATGTCCCTTGAGCTGGCAGTGAGTGAGATGCCATTGAATGTGTGATGGCCTCGTGAGTTTAGAGTGATAAGGTGATTGCTTTACTCTGGCAGCTCGGATGAGATCATCCATCCATTTTCTGCACTGGAGGGCCGACCTCTTGTGTGCAGCGTTGGCACTGACCAACTCGGCCACCGCCTCCAAAGCCGGAGTGGTGAGACCGATGGGCCTCCTGTGGCCAGAGCAGGGTCGGAGGACATGGCAGGGGACCTCAAGTCATCCCAGGGATGTGTCACTGAATCGGGTGGGGGGTTTGGGAGGTGGGGGGGAGGTGCTGCACTCTTCTTGTCTTTTGGGGCCATGTCTTCACTAGAGCAAGTATTGAAAGGAGGGAACGCGGCGGCAGGTTAAATATGGTGCCCTGCGTGAGGAAGCGGTGAGGTAACGGCGCGGTGGGCAAATCAGAAACTACCCGCCGGCGAAATGGCACGTTTCCTGTGGCTGCATAATTAATAAGGCAGGAATGGATGATATGGAGCGCAAACCCGCCACTGTGGCCGGCGGGCAGAAGGACTTCTTCCCGCCCGCTACTGCCCTTTGTGCGAATCTGGGACGATTCCACTACAGTCTTGTGGCAGTGTTACAGGACATTACCAGCAGCGTCAACACTCTCATAAATAAATGCTGGGGGTGGGGGGGGGGGGGTTGCCATTTCAGTTTGCAATCCAGTGACTATTGCGGGAACGTGAGCAATGATCACAGGATGCCCCCAACAACTCTGATTGTTTAGATTCACAGCTGAAGGGTAAATATTTGACCTGTTGCACCTTTAACTTCAGGGAAGACTAACATCCTGGGGAGAGGAAGAACGAGAGGAGAAGTGACAATATGGATGGAGGAAACTTGATCTAAAGAATATGATCTAAAGAAACTCACCTACAATGATATTGTTTGGAAAACAATGCATTGCTTTGAGAGAACAGGTACCTTTAAAATGTTTACTCTAACCTGCGATTTGAGACTGGTGCATAGTGCACGATCAGACAATATAACTTTACAGCGCTTCAACCATTGCTTAAAAGTGTCTCCCACCATCCCCTCCCTCAAAACTAGCTGGGAACTGATTAGCACCCCCCACCCCACCCAACCTTAACTGCATTCGCTGGCATTCCCTCAGTAATCTGGACTGCTGAGCATTCACTGGCAATGCTTCCTAAAGAGCCAAAGCTGTTAACACAGGGCATATGTCACTTCCTGCTGCTTGAGATTAAAGCAGAAAACATCTGCTGGGGCAAATGTTCAGCATCTTTAGTTCTGACACTCATACTTGGCTTTTTATTACTCTGCCAAATCAGTGCAATTTTCATCCTATTTTTCTCAAGACAAGTTGAACATACTTAGAAAATAAACCTAATTAGTGTGCTTTGGACAATATGGTGAATTCTCTCTCTCTCTCTCTCTTGCTCTCTCACACATACCCGGCTGTCTCTTTATCATTGGACTAGGTCATAAATAACCTGTCAACACACAGAGTGCTTTGAGAATGCATGGCACCGCTTATTTCCGTTCTAACTGAACATGAAACTTTAATGTCCTCTTGCACTCTGCATTCTCAGTTCCCTTTTGCACACACTGGAGGCTTATTGCAAACATCCCCTGCCCAGATCGTGTTGAGCTGGGTTGGGAAGTGATGTGTAATTCAGTTTTCACTAGCACTAAACATATTACATCCAGCTTGCCTTCCAAATGGGCTCCTCACCTCCCACTACTGAGTGCGATGGGGTACAGTTAGGTGGGCACTGGCTGCCCTTCGAGGACCCACCCAAGTGCCCATTCTTTGTGAGGGTCTCACAGCCAGGCCTTGCCCTGTCCTCCCCGAAAGGCACACGTGCCCATTGTTCCGGCAGGGCTCACAGCCCGGCAATCAGAGCCTGGGGCTCGTGCCAGTTTTCCCGTCTCCAAGACAGGATGCACAGGGCCAGTGGTAGCTGCCTGGCTGCCGGCAGGCCAAGATTAGCACGGACAGGAGCAACTCTCCCAGTGTGTGTGGCTCAGCTGCTTATTGAATACGCTGATGTGAGCTTGTGCAGCCACGTTTAACAGTACGGTCTAGACAACGAATGGTCGGCAGGTTATTTGGCATTAAAGCTGAACTCAATCATGCCCCTCACCGAGGGTACTATACTGCACTGGGTCACCGAGTTGGGACTAGGTGAGGGAACCCCTGCTGAGTAAAACAGCGAGCAGACAGTTTTATATATATATATATATATATATATATATATATTTATAATGTATGTGTATGTGTCTGTGTCTGTGTGTATGAGCGCGTGCATGCGCTCTCTTATCATATTGGATGCCAGATAAACAAAGGAATGCAGAAAAGCAAATCTTTTCCAGGACAGGGCGGAAACAAAACAGGATTTTGAACACCCAACTTAGCGGATCAAACCACTTGGAATCACAATTTGTAATTCATTAAAAGCCTTGCATATAGCATTTCACGTAGTTGCCATTTGGCTGTCGTCATACTTATCATCACAGCAGATGTTACACTTTTAGACAATCTTCTGACTCACTGTGAGCAATGGAAGATCTTCTAGTAATTTACTAAGTCTTGCGCTTCCTGTAACAGGATCCCTGGCGCAGATAAACACTTCAGAGGCTGCTAGTTGAGGGAGAAAGGAATAGAAGGCTATGCTGAGAGGATGAGGTGAAGCAGGTTGGAGGAATGCTTTTGTGCAGCAAAAATATTGCACATACCAGTCGGACTAAATGGCCTGTGTTGGTGCTATAAATTCTACATAATTTCAGTTTGACGGAATTTGACTCAAGTCATCATATATCAGTTGATCGAACAATGCAACTGAACATTACAGGCACAACTTGCCTATAGTTATAAAACAGGATATCCTCCAGCACACCACGAGCAATACCAAAGGAGGTCTGCTAATATGTTCTTTACTACAACAACAATTTGCATTTATATGAAGTCTTTAACGGTGAACCATCCCAAGGTGCTTCACAGGGCCATAAATCAAATAAGAATTGACACCAAGCCAAAGAAAAATACATTAGGATGGGTGACCAAATGCTTGGTCAAAGTTTTATGAGCATCTTAAATAAGGACAGAGAGACGCACACAGAGAGACGCACACAGAGAGACGCACACAGAGAGGGAGAGAAAAAGAGAGCATGAGTGAGAGTGCGAGGGAGGTGCAAAGATTTGGGGAGGCAATTGCACAGCTCGGGACCCGGGTAACTGAAGGCACAGCTGTCAATAGTGGAGCAAAGAAAGGCAAGGATGTGAAAAAAAATCTCAGGCGAAAGGCTTGCTAAACATACTATTTACAAGTCAAAGCAGATTGGTTTGTAGTCAGCCCAGTCACATGCACAGAACAAAGGGAGTGGAGTGAAGGTTGGGAACTGTGATTTTTCAATTCAAGAGTGGCTGGAAATGGACATATGCTGAAAGTCACTCAGAGGGATAATTGCTTATATCATCTATTTATCTACGGGCTGGCATTATTTAACCCTCAAAAATCAATGCCCAGTTAGCGACTGGGGCTTGGATTTCACCATGCCATCACCTGGCCACTCAGGTCCACCCACCACTGCCTAAGATTTTGTGCTATTTAGTTAAAAGCCCCACATGGGTCGATGTGACAAATATCATCGGAGTCTGCAACTTCATGCACTGATGAACTGTCACTCAAGGAGACCCACAAAGCTGTCAAACTAGGCTCAAACCATCCTTCAGCCAGTCTTCCAGTGGTCTACAGGACCATTGATTTACCAGACCGGAATAAATCAAATTTTCTTAATTTATTGGATTTTTTAAAAAAACATAGGCATTTTGGGAAACCACATTCTGCAATTCGATCCACTTCTCACTGAAAGCAAGAAATGTTGGCTTCTAAGTAAAGAAGTTACTATTTCTTATCACCAGGGTCATTGGGTTATGGTGACTAAATGAATGAAGTTTTGTTTTTAGTTACAGAGCAATCCAGGAATTATCTTTTTTGCTGATGTTTACCTTCCCATCTCTCACCAAAAACCACAAACCAGTAACCCTATTCACGGTAATCCTAATAGTTCCAGAAGATTATTCTGTCTAATCACGTGCAGCAAGGGTCATTTAAAACCTGTCAATAATTTCCTTGCTCCACCATCAGAAAGCGAGAGCCAACTCAAGCGTAGCAAGGCAATCTGGGTACAGGAACATACAGTTGGCATCAAAGGCTCACACTGGCATAGGATGGCATTGCTCACCATTTACACCGCTCAAGTGTCAGGTCCCTGCCACCTTTAATCGGAAATCAACCTTCAGAGAGTAAACAGGTCTCTGCAGTACAAACCAATGCCAGCTCTCGTGACGTGCCAGGGCATCTGCCAGCCATCGGCACACAGCCCTAACCACAACCCCAAAGTAAACTCACTGGGATTGAACCAGGCTGGAAAGGTTTGGGGGAGGGGGTGGGGGGGGGCGGGGAGGAAAAAACTGTTTTTCCACTCCCATGAGCTTGTTTTTCAGTTGCAGCACCAGAGCCACATGTTGGCACCCGGTACTACCAGCAGTATGAAAGCAGAGTGCACCTTTGCCATCGTCCACCCCATATAAAATGACTGAACAATTGCTACTTACAGCAACCCTACAGTGAACTCTCTTGTTCCACAATAAGCAGTGCAAACTCACAAACCCACTGCATATCAAAAAAGAGAATTCAGCAGTGAACTGGTTAAATCTACTCTGAATAAGTTTATGGCAGCCACAAATAGCTGTAAATAAATAGCGGATAATGGATGCTTGTCAGGGAATTACAACACAGTAATCCAATCAAGGAGGTTCAGATCAACCATGAAAGCAGAGCTCGGAGTGTTTTATACAGTGCTGTCACTGGGCATTTTTAGTATACTGACATCAATGCACTATTGCGAAAGCTTGGGTGAGACCAGAGGCACTAGTATTATTATTTCGGAGCAGAGAACCTTCCGGGGAGATTTAATAGACATGTTCAAAATTATGATGGTTTTTTTTTGAGAAAGTAAATAAGTTGAAATTGTTTCCACTGGCAGGAGGGCCAGTAACCAGGGAACACAAAGTTGGCAAAGGAGCCAGAGAGGAAATGAGGAGGAATTTTATTATGCACAAGGTGTCACGATTTGGAATGCACTGCCTGAAATGGTTTCAATAGTAACTTTCAAAGAGGGATTGGATATATACTTGAAAAAAAAGACAAAAATAATCTGCAGCATTATGAGAAAAGAGCAGGGGTGGTGAGATGAATTGGATTACTCTGAAGAGTCAGCACAGACAACAGGTTGAATGGCCTCCTTCTATAATTCTAATTGCACTAAAACCTTTACTCTTCAGTGTTTGCCATTAAATGGTTCCAATTTTGCACCTCAACTTACTCCCAACATCAGTGGAAAACCTATAACTACCCCAAATTCACCCCAGGAGTGTACAGTTCAGAATGTTCTCTCCAAATTTGGCAAAGCAGAGCCCAGAACTGTACGACAAGGTGTTTTATTCAGTTTCAACAGATGTAATATCAACATTCCACTTGCCCGTCATTAGATTTTTGTTGAGATCCTTGTGATAAGTGAGGATTATGATTTGCAGCCAAGGGTGGAGATAATTTAAATATATCCCCAACATATTGAGAAGGAAAGCTTCCATCTTCCATTAACATTGCAGCTCACAACATCTTAGATATTTCAAAGCACTTTGCTTTCAATTACTAGCTCTGCAAAGTTCTCTCCACTTCCCACAGAATCATAGAGTCATTGCGACACAGAAGACGACCATTTGCCAAACGAGTCCATGCCAGCTCTCTGTAGAGCAATTCAGTCAGTCCCATTCCACGTAGCCCTGCAAGTTTATTTCTTTCAAGTGCCCACCCATGAATGAAATCATTCATGGGCTCCGCATCCATCACACTCGTAGACAACGAGTTCCAGGTCATTACCATTCCCTGCGTAAAAAAGTTCCTCCTCACATCTACTCAGCATCTCTTGCCCAAAACCTTACACCTTTGCCCCCTAATCCTCATGTAGCACATTGGGAGGCCATTCAACAAATTGTGCCTGTGCTGGTGGTTAATTCATCCCACTTCCCTGCTCTTTCACCGCAGTCGTGTGATATATTTTTCCCCTTTAAAATCCAACTCATCAGCCAAGCCCTTGGTCACCTCTCCAAGCCTCTTCATTTCTGGCTGAGCATCCATTTTCCTTGCAACCATTCAAAAAAGTAGCTTGGGACACACTTTTAAGTTAAAGACACGGTATAAATGAAAAGCTGTCACCCACATAAATCAGTGAACAGCAGACAGGACCTCAGTTGAACATCTCCTTCATGAGGGTGGAATCGCCAAGAAAGCGATTGCTTAGAACTACATTGGAGTGTTAGCCTAGATTACGCTGTCTTGGGGGCTTGAACCCACAACCCTGTGACCCAGGGTAGATGGTGAGCAACCAAACCAAGCTACGGTTTCTCACTTTTAACAGAAGAGAACAAATTCCAGATTCAATTATTTTTTCCACATCAACTCTCTTCCTTTCACGGGATGTGGGTGTCACTGGCAGAGCCAGAACTTGCCGCCCATCCCCAATTTCCCTTGAGCTGAGTGGCAATATCAGGGGGCAGTTAAGAGTCAAACACACATAGGCCAGCAGATTTCCTTCCCTAAAGGAAATTAGTGAGCGAGATGAGTTTTTACAGCAAATCCAAGATAATTCTATGGGTCTCTGGATTACTAGTCCAGTGGCACTACCACTACGCCACAGGTCTTCACAAGGTGGATGTGGAAAGGATGTTTCCTCTTGTGGGAGAGCCTAGAACTAGGAGTTACTATTTAAAATTAAGGGGTCACCCATTTAAGGCAAAGACGAGGGTCATGAGTTTTTGGAACTCTCTTCCTCAAAAGGCAGCAGGAGCAGAGTCTTTCAATATTTTTCATGCAGAGCTAGATAGATTCTTGGTTAATAAAGGGTGAAAGGTTATCGGGGGTAGGCAGGAATGTGGAGTTGAAGGTTGCGATCAGATCAGCCATGATCTTATTGAACAGGGGAGCAGGCTCGAGGGGCCGAGTGGCCTACTCCTGCTCCTAATTCGTATGTTTGTATGCCACCGTCTCCCCTCTACTACTTATGCAACATCGATGGGATCTTAAAGTACTAACACCCTTTAAAAAGTATCCACAACGTTATTCCACAGAAAGTGAAGCTGTGTCAGATTCTGTAGCTTATCTGGCCAAATTGCCAGGGGTTTCTCGTGTGTTTATTTTTGAAAACAAGGTTGTCAGCATCTGAAACCTTGACTCTGGGTGGCTTTAGGTTCAGAACCTTGTTTTGAACCATGGTGAGGTGGGTGAACAATTAAAATATTAACCAAGCTTTTCGGCTACTGACTCTGCATTTGCAACATTTTCTCTATTATTTTGTGTGTTTAACGTTTCCAGATTGTTCTGATCTCTGTGGGGACATTGCCGTCAAAAGAACTTGGCGTGTTATCAATTCAAAAGGTGAACCCTCATTTTCGAAAGGCAAAATGATTAAGCTGAGATTTTTTTGTAAAATAAGTGAACAACATGACTCCAAGGAATGGGAAAGTTGGAACTGAACCTGCTTCGATCAGCTCCGAAGGGGAATCAGTCTCACTTGCAACATTGATACTGTATTCAGTAATCATTTTACCTGTGATACTGTGCCTGCAAGAACTGAAATTCTTCTTTGATGCGATCACATGTCTCCACCACTGTAAACTTAAATGGCTGTCCAGGCTGATGAGGTGCCTGTAAAAGAAAGAAGGACTTGCATTTATATAGCGCCTTCGCAACTCACTAAATGCCTCACGGCACTTTGCAACCAAAGTAGTACTTGCAGCCGATGAAGTACTTTTGAAGTATAGTCACTGTTGTGATGTAGGAAATGCAGCAGCCAATTTGCACACAGCACGCTCCCACATACAGCGATGCGATAATCAGATAATCTGGGGGGGTTTTTTTTGTGATGTTGATCGAAGGATAAAAATTGTCCATGACACAGAGGATTTCTTAGGAATGGATCTTTTACATCCACCCGAGTCGGCAAATGGTGCCTCAGACTGTGCAACACTCCCTCAGTGCTGCACTGGAGCATCAGATTTTGTGCTCAAGTCCTAGAGTGGGACTTGAACCCAGAACATTGTGATTCAGAGCCGAGTGCATTGCCGAGTGAGTCACAGCTGAAGTGGCCAGTTGATTTTAAAAAAATGTTTAAACGCCCCATGCAGTAATGATCTACATCCTATGGTTCTTAAGATTTTTCATTCTGTCGCAATTGGTAAACAAAACTCTGTGTGTGTGTGTGTGTGTGTGTGTGTGTGTGTGTGTGTGTGAGAGAGAGAGAGAGAGGCATCAGAATAACAAGTCTTCACATCTTACAACCACTGATAAGATAAAAGGCTGCAGTTTGTATAGCTACTTCTGCAAAATGGTCCAGCTAATCCATGAACACTAAAGTGGCAATATAATTTAAGAGGACCTGTCAGTGCGTGAAGCCCTGGCATATAAACCCACCCACCCAATCCGCCTCTCCAGGAGGACATCATGCTGCAGCCCCCTCCCATCTCACCAGTTTTATTGTGCATCCCAGCCTGTGGCTTCAAACTGAAAAGGTGAAGGTGAGAAGTGGGGAGGGTGTGAATGAGGGAGAGAAGATAATTAGATCACAATTCCACTTAACTATTGTTTGGGCCTATTACATATAATGGGGGAAAAGGTGAAAGGTTTATATTTAAAAAACTCAAATTCTACTTTAAAATTCAACATACAGCATAAGGTGCTCCAGATGTCAGGAGAAAACTTGTACACGCGGTCTCTGTGTTACAACAGTTGGCGAACCAACTCCAGTGATAGACTCATAGACTTCTACAGAACAGGAGGCCATTCGGCCCATCGTATTCACGTCAGTCAACAAAAATCTGACTACACTAATCCTATTTTTCAGCGCTTGGCCCTTAGCCTGGAGGCTATGGCAACGCAAGTGAATGTTTAAATAGTTCTTAAGTGTTATGAGAGTTTCTGACTCAGCCACCCTTTCAGGCAGTGAATTCCAAACTCCGATCACCTCTGGGTGGAAAAAATTCTCCTCAACTCCCCTCTTAGCCTTCTACCTCTTACCTTAAATCTATGCCCCCTGGTTACTGACCACTCTACTAATAGAAAAAGTGCCTTTCTATTCACCCTATCTATGCCCCTCATAACCTTACACAGCTCTACCAGGTCCCCTCTCAACCGTCGCTGCTCCAAGGAAAACAACCCCAGCCTATTCAATTTTTCCTCATAGCTCAGACCCTCCAGCCCAGGCAGCATCCTGGTAAATCTCCTCTGCACCCTCTCCAGTGCAATCACATCCTTCCTATAATTCAGTTGGCAATCTCCCTGAAGGATTTATAGACAATGCTCTATTGATCCGCATCACTGATCCAATATTTTATGTAGTTAAATCGAAATGCCCCCCCCCCCCCCCGCCCCATCTTTAATACTCTGCTCAGATTTATTGACTTAATGGCTTTATCATTGTAGATCATCTCCAGCTACAGGTCCAGTGTCTGAATTGGGTCCAGTTTGCTCGCTATAGACGCTTTGGAATAAACCGCCGCGCTGGCTTCCAAAACTTGAACATTACACGTGTAACATTCCGCGCATGAAAAGTTATTTTTCTACGATATTTTGGTCACATCTGACGAGGCGATTAACTCGAGATAGAAACGGAAATAAACTAAAACCTCTGCGGAAATGTCACTAACCAATGCCACCTGCTGGAATTTCGTGCGTTTATAAATAAAATCAGCAACTACCCCCCACTTCCCTCCCCCCCCCCCCCCCCCCCCCCCCCCTCCCAAACAACCCCCTCAAAAGAAATGTATTTGCATGAAGCGACGTGGGCAGGATGCTCAGATCATCAGCGACGTCGTGCACTGAATCTGAATGTCCAGGGATTAGGAAGTCCCAGCCCTCCCCCAATAATTAAAGCAGGTCTGAACAGACAAGTCTTCAGCAACAAAGCACAATTCTTCTTTCAATTAGAAAGGGGAAATTAGAGCTGTTTTGCTCTCCAGCCATCTACCGTAAAACACATTTGACAACCGCTAACTCGCAAAGATCAGAAAGGAAAATATATATATATAATAGACCGCCCCACGGTTGATGAGTTCATTTAATTCTGTCTGGGTGTGTGATTCATGTTAGGAACTATCGTTGATGTTAACAATGGTAGAAATTGACAAGAAATCGACGTTAGGAATATCAGAGACCATAACACACGACCATGTACCTGTTTATTTCCCTCTCGTTCGCCTATGATTTGCAACGTTGTTGAGTAAACTGGTACTTACGGGATGCCTGCCTTGTGGATACATCCTTGGATGCTATTCCTCTCTCCTTACTCTCCCAGTGGTGTTTTAAAAATCAAAAAGGAATCACACACAGACACACACACACACGCAGCGATGTCTCCGATGACTTCTGAACAGGAGCCGTGAGAAGAAATGCAATAAACGTCGGTGGTAATTTTCAGATTCTAAACATCACCAAGACTGGAAGCTGAGCGTTCTCGGTTTCTCACCACAAAACCATCCCTTCAGCTCGGATCACATCGCAGAAGAAAGGTCAGCAAAGAAATCCAGGGCAGCTCCGGACGCGGATCGCGGGGCTGGGGGTAAATCCAGGGCTGTACAAAGGAACAACACGATGCTGTGATGTCCATGAAACAAACACACACAGTCCACCACTGACGATCCCAACTTTAAAAAAAAATGTCACAAAGTCCAAGCTGCTGCCTGGAGTTAAAGCGGCGTCTTTAGGGAGCAGAAGCCATCGAAAGTGTCAAGACAGGAAAGAACAAAACCCCTCCACGAAAAAAAGTTCATGCTTCAAGAAGAAATGATCTGATCAAGGATGATATTCCAAGAACTGCCCCGTTTTTTTTTACTCAATAAAACACTGGCTTCACTGTTGCAAACCTCCCCTCTCTCTTTGCAACATCTTTGAGAATTCCCTCAATTGGATACACACAAGCCGGAGGCTCCAGCCAATCGGGCGCCGGCTCGCCCACGTGGGGCGGCCGGGTCACCCTGGCCCGCCAGCCAATCCGGCACCCAGCCGCCTGCTCATTGGCCGGCGCCGCGTGAAGCCCGGGCGGCGCGGGGGCCGCCGGGACCTGTAGTCGTTCAGGCCGCCGGCGCCCGTTCTCCAGCCGGGGGCGGCGAACCACAGGTCCCGGCAAGCCACGGGGAGAAGTGGGTGGGAGGGAGGGGGGGGGGCGGGGCGGAGGGAGGAGGACGCAGGCCGCCGGCCGCCGCGCACGCGCCCTCCCCACGGCCGGGCGAGGTGTCAATCAAAGTAACGTGGGGCAGCTGGGCTGGGGCCCTGCCCACTGCCAGGGCGGATTAATTATAGTGTAGTAGGAACAGACATTCTGCGGCTGTCCTGTTCTGCCTCAAACAAATCATTGTGATTTGCATTAAAGAGAGAGAGAGAAAAAAAATCGCGTTAACAGGATTGTCATTTTGAAGTAGCTAGGACTGAGGGAGTCATTTTTTTTTTGCTATTGCTGGATTAATGAGTGAAAATATACCATAAATGCCCAGATTTAAAGCTGTCTCCACCATGATTAGAGGGTGCGCAGATTTAACATCTAAATACTTTTCCGAAGTAACAGCAGCAGAATGGATGGAACACGGAGCAGGCTGAGTTATGAACAAAGGGTGGTGGTCTTGGTCAGTAGGAGGCAGGGGTCACCAGGGTGACTTGTTTAACTTGCTGCTGTGTGGTGCCCCGGCAGGCCTCCCTCACATCATGTTCTTTCCTGGGACTGTGGGATCGACTGCTGCCCATGTTTTCCCAGAAATGGTTTCGACTTCAGAATAACTGGAAATGTATTTTCCCTGCTATTCTCAGCAAGGGACCCACTTCACGTTCAACAAGATGGCCTTGGGGGGGGAAAAAAGCAAACCCTGGCGAGCAATCCATTTTGCTTATGTATTTACACGATTTCCTAAATTTACTTTTAAAGGGCAATATTGCCTCAGTGGATAATCTTGAGCCAGGATCAGTGAGTGAAAAGGAAGGACATGCTTGCCACAATAGCTTGATTATGCAGCAGGCAGGCACTGTAACTATTTAATCACATTCGTATCCTCCCCCCACCACCGCCCCCTCCACCCCCCGACCACCGAACCGGTATGGTACTGAATCACACAAAACAGGAAAGTTCCACATTGCAACCCCTTATCTGTCCTAAACTAGCCAATCCCAGTTAGGATGGTGATGGCTGCACGCTTGAAATAGTCAAATTACCCTCGGGGTCTGGCAGAAGAAAAGATCAGCCAGATTGCCACTTTGGATTCATAGCCGCTAACTCATGCTGGCAGGCTGCACATGTGTGATGTCAGGTGCAGAGATGATTGGCCTTTCTTGCGATGCCCTTCACAGTTGAATGGCCTGTCAATACTTGCTGTCAAGGTTCAGCATGAAGAATGGTCACTTGGGTGAAAATGCTGGAGGATGGCTGGTATCCAGTCCAGATGTAAATGGCACTACAGCTGCATCATTGTATTAATCACATTGCTGTCTTCTCATAGCAACAACAGCGACAATTTATATTTCTATATCGCCTTTAACATAATAGGATGTCCCAAAGCGCATCGCAGAGGTGTTATAAAACAAAATATGACACCGATACACATGAGATATTTGGTCAGGTGAGCAACAGCTTGGTCAAAGAGGTATGTTTTAAGAAGTGTCTTAGAGGAGCAAAGTGAGGTGGAAGTGTGCAGGGAGGGATTCCAGACCTTGGAGCCTTGGAGCCTAGCTCAGCCACCAATGGTGGAGCGATTAAAATCGGGCATCCTAAAGAGGCCAGAATTAAAGGACCACAGATATTTCAGAGGGTTGTGGGGCTGGGGAGATTACAGAGATAGGGAGGGGTGAGACGATGGAGGGATTTAAAAACAAGGATGGGAATATATAACCAAAGTTCCCTGGAAGACAACATTCCAGATTGAATTATCTCCACCAAACTTCAGAAAAGAAACACCTCCAATACAGTTCTCTTTCCTGTAACAATATCACACACCCTGTAACTTTTGGCAAAATGATGAGATAACTCAGCTCTTTCTGACTGCCAGAGATAGCTAAAAAGGGTAGTGACCCAATGTTAGCAGGAAGTTATGCCACCCTCTTTCTTTGAGCTGACGGTTCAACATGTGAGAATTTTTTGTACGCAATGAGTTGTTGTGTGTAGAAAAGTATTGGCTGAAGGGGTGGTGGAAGCAAATTCAATAGCAGCATTCAAAAGGGAATTTGAAAAATACTTGAAGTGAAAAGTTTTACAGGATATGCACAAAGAGCAGGGAATCAGATTAATTGGAAAGGTCTACCAAAGAGCTGTTGCAGGTACGATGGGCCAAATAGCCTCCTTCTATAAGTGTCATACTATGATTCCTTGTACTGGCATCATAAACCATAAAAGGATATTATTAAGAGAAGTGTTTTTGAAGTAAGTTGGGTTCCACTATTCACTTAAATAAAGAAGCACTGTTGTAAACTGAATCTGTTATTAAGCAGTCTTCCACTAAAGCACAAGGTTGTTCTTGTATATGTACATAATATATAAATTCCCTCTTAAACCATTCCACCTGTCTACCTTTTTTCTCCTTTAAGATCCACCTTAAAACCCATCTCTGTACTGTAACTAAGCTTTTGATCAGCCACTTCCTAAATCTCCTAGCGATCCTTTGTCCATTTTTTGATTATGCCTCTGTCAAGTGCTTTGGGATGTTTTTCTACATTAAAGATGCAAACATGCAAGCTGGTGCTCAAATATATTCCAAATCTTACACGTGCACATGCTTTCTGTCAACTTGTTCAATCATTGATCCAGAATTATAACAAAAGCTGCCTTTCCCTCCAGAGCAGTGACACTACTTGCGGGCAACTGTACTTACAGTTTCACAAGTTTACATGGGAAGATTCAATTATGACCATGGGTAAAGGAATTTATCATGAAAATATAAAAATAAGGTCAAGCTTTAAGTTGCTGATTTAATTACATCTACACACCCTGGTCCATTATCTCCAGATGTCTGAACTGTCTACACTGGAAGACTGCATTTGATCTTGACTCCCCGTGTGGAGCACCAATTTAGGGGACAGTGGTGTAGTGTTTATTTACTGAATTTGTAATTGAGAAGCCTAAATTAATGATCTGGAGATATGAGTTCAAATCCCACCACAACAGCTGAGGAATTTAAATTCAAACAATGAATAAATATGGAATTAAAAAGCTATTATCAGTAGTGGTAAGTATGTAACCAAGGATTGCCATAAAATTGCATTTGGGTCACTAATACTTTTTTAAGCAGGGAAATCTGCCATCCTTACCCGGTCTGACCTATATGTGACTCCAGATCCATAGCAATGTGGTTGGCTCTTAATTGCCCTCTGCAATGGTCCCTAGCAAGACATTCAGTGATGGCAGTAAATATTGGCCTTTCCAGTGATGCCCACATTCCACAAATGAGTTCAAAAAACTTGTAACGTATGAATAATCTTGATAACTGATTTCATTTCCTGAGAACTTTATCTACCATAGATTCCTATGTCTACATGGGGATGGCAAATGCCTATGTAAACTTATCACACTGTAATTATGCCTCCATCTAATGGAGGCACAAGTTCAACAGCCATTTCTATTCTAAATGTGGACAGAGAAATTTCTGATGGAAATACAAAGATGAGGACAGAATGTATGGTGTCAAGGTCAAATTATGTCTGTGAGCCCTGGTTGAATTATTCCCTCTTCTCTCTCTCACACTGCACTTCACCTGAATATTAAATTTGGTCATGACTCCCTGTATATAATCAAAAATCACACACTTCCTGTGCAAATTCCTGCTGTCATGATCTTTGTCCACACTTTTATGTCAACATTTAACATGGAAACTGCCAATGTAAACATTTAGAATGGAACTCCTATATGTAAACAGTTGCCTGTAACACAGTAGGCAGTAGGCTGTACTGTGGAGCAAGTTGTTGAAGTCTCCCAGTCACAATTTTGTGTATAAGAAGCCTATTCATCAAACTGTGAACAATCCCACATCAATTCATTTTTATTGATTTATTTTCTGGTACCATATTAAGGCAAGATGACTACTTAATTAAGCAACAGACAACAGAATGGCTGTTTTGTTGTTTTTTCATGTGTTGTTCTGTACATATTTGAAACATGCAAATTTTGGCACCTGAAATAGCAAAGTAGTTAAATGTCCTCCTAAAACATATGAACCAGCCTTGGCTCAACCATTAAGTAATAAGATTGTAAGTTGAACTCCATTGTAAGGTGAACATATAATGTAAACTGAAGCATCAGTACAACACTGAGGGAACACTGCATTGTTAGAGGTGCAATCATAAAATCATAGAATTTAAATTGTGTCAACCCTTTGAAAGAGCTATCCAATTAGTCCCACTCCCTTGCTCTTTCCCACAGCCCTGCATTTTTCTACTTTTCAATATATATTCAATTTCCTTTTGAAAGTTACTATCATATCTGATTCCACTATCATTTCAGGTAGAGCGTTTCAGATGATAAACTGCAGTAAAAAAATGCTCAAGCTTTGTGTCGTTTTTTGAATTACCCAGGGGCAGAGGGAATCTATAGTTCCCTGTTGCTTTCCCAATGGCAATGCCTTGGCCAATCAGAGTTGACTTGCCTACCAATCAGCATCCTTTTCTCCTGTAGTATAAATTGCTGTGATTGTTTGAAATTTGGCATTCTTGCATTTGTCCCGATCAGTGTAAGATGAAAAGCTTCAGCAATATGCCTCTCTTTTCAGCAATATTCAAGTTCTGTACTGCCCAGCAATGGTTAGCATAAAAAAAAAGCTCTCCTCATCTCCTTTCTTTGCCAATTACATTAAATTTGTGTCCTCTGGCTATCAATCCTCCTAGCAGGGGAAGGGTTTTCTCCTTATCTACTCTAGCTAAATCCTTCATCATTTCGAACACTTCTTTTGAATCTCACCTGAACCTTCTCTGGTCTAAGGAGAACAATCACAGATTCTCAAATCTTTCCTTGACATTCTTCCTAAAGTGTTGTGCCCAGAATTGGGAACAATGTTCCCGCTGACCAGTGATTTTTAAAAGTTTAACACAACTTCCTTACTTTTATACTTTATACCTCCATCAATGAAGTGTAGGATCCCTCATGCTTTTATTTGACAACAGTATTTTTTTTATTCACACATGGAATGTGGGCATCACCGGCTGGGCCAGCATTTATTGCCTATCTCTTATTGCCCTTGAGAAGGTGGTGGTGAGCTGTCTAGCTGAACCGGTGCAGTCCATGTGGTGTAGGTATGCTCACAGTGCTGTTAGGGATGGAGTTCCAGGATTTTGACCCAGTGACAGTGAAGTAATGGCGATATATTTCCAAGTCAGGATGGTGAGTGGCTTGGAGGGGAACTTCCAGGTGATGGTGCTCCCATGCATCTGCTGCCTTTGTCATTTTGGATGGTAGTGGTCATGGATTTGGAAGGTGCTGCCTAAGGAGCTTCATGCATTCCTGCAGTGCATCTTGTAGATAGTACAGACTGCTGCCATTGTGCGTTGGTGGTGGAGGGATTGAATGTTTGTGGATGTGGTGCCAATCAAGCGGGCTGCAATGTCCTGGCTGGTGTGAAGCTTCTTGTTTTGCATCAGGCA
This sequence comes from Carcharodon carcharias, assembly GCF_017639515.1. Classification (NCBI taxonomy): domain Eukaryota; kingdom Metazoa; phylum Chordata; class Chondrichthyes; order Lamniformes; family Lamnidae; genus Carcharodon; species Carcharodon carcharias. Next base: position 136,825,427 of record NC_054480.1, on the reverse strand, counting down.
TTAAACAAAAGACCCACCTGTTCCCTCAGGTGGATGTGAAAGAACGTGGGAGTTTTCCTGGCCAACATGCTCTCATCCAACATCACTAAAAACAGACTACCTGGTCATTTATTATTTGGTTGTTTGTGGGACCTTGCTGTGTACAAACTACCTGCTTTGTTTCCTTACATTACAACAGTGATGTTGAGAAAGAGGGACGAGGGTCAGGTGGAACAAAATGGAAGGTCAGGTATAGGTCAGAGGGTAGGAGAGATCAAATGACAAAGATGTCATGGAACACAAGACAAAGGGAGTGGTAATGATAGTATTAAAGACTAAAGCTTTGGTTCAGAGTGGGTGTTAATAGGAGAATAAATGCCAGCACTGTCTGAAAGCAAAATAACAGAATGTGTTCAGAGCAGTAAAGGGGGTTAATGCTGTCTGAAAGCAAAAACATGAGAACAAAATACAGACCGGCCCTTGAGGTGGGGCCGTGGGGGGGTGGGGGGGGGGGGGGGGGGGGGGGGGGGTGGGGTGGGGGGGGGGGGGGGGATTCAAAATGGAGGATAGAGTTCATGATCTGAAGTTGTTGAACCCAATGTTAAGTCTGGAAGGCTGTAAAGTGTCTAATCAGAATATGAGGTGCTGTTCCCCCAGCTTGCATTGGGCTTCATTGGAACATTGTAGCAGGCTGAAGACAGAAATGGGAGCATGAGACAAAGATGGAGATTTGAAATAGCAAGCAACAGGAAGGTTGGGGTCATGCTTGCGGACAGAGCGAAGGAGTTCTGCAAAGCGAAGTTCACTCTGTCTGCACTTTGCCTCCCCAATGCAGAGGAGACCACATTGTCAGCAGCGAATACCCTAGACTGAATTGACAGAAGTGCAAGCCAATCGATGCTTCATGCAAATGCTATGATGGACCAGTTTTCTCTTGTGAATATACTGCCATTTGGAATTATTGTAGTTGTCTGTGTTTTTAAAGGTTTCAGTTCTCAAACTAAAACCGCCTGGAGCTACATTTCGGATGACCCTGGCCTGGCCACAAACAATATGTACAAATCCTGGCACATCTACATATCAATGACTTTGGAGAGTTGCTTGAGCTTCCTGTGGTCAGTGGCATGCCAGTTCGCACAGCTATGCCATCTGCAACAAGCACACAGGGATATTACAACAGAGAAACAGCGCTGCCCTCGGTTGTAATCCTTGAGCCTTTTTGCCAGTTAGAATTGCAATTTCTGCTGGTGTGCTGCTCACAGATGAAACAGGTATCGATGGATCAGTCAGCATGGCTGCACTTCCATCTGATTCCCCACTCTATAGTATGAAACTGCTCCAACTTCACCATTTTGTTGTCTTTCCCAAAGTACAAGAGGCTAATGATGATTGCTATATGCCTAACCCCAAGCACATCTTGGGTATCGGTAAGTGGCCACATCCCTGCTACAGTGGTTTGATGTTTGAGGCACTTGGTGAAGTGTGAGTATGGCAAAGCTTTCCACTGTAAGTTGCAATTTGGGTGTGTGCCCTGTGGAAGCTTAGGCATGAATGATATGTACTGAAAGAACTGTACGATTGTGGGAGAGCTCGGGATGGGCAAGTGAGAAATGTGGTAAAGGTTGAAAAGCAACATTTTGTAGCTTTCAATGTCACTTTCAATTAGTAGATGGCACTGTTGGGTACTCTTACCTAACCAAGTTTCTTCCATTATGCTACTAAACTCAGCACTAACCCAGTTCTAGCAAATGCTGCATAAACTTCAAGTATAACCTTTGGGAAATAGTGACCATAATATGATATAATTTCACATTAACTTTGAATGTGATGTAGTTCTTTCTGAGGCTAGGGTCTTAAATCTGAAGAAAGGAAATGATGAAGGTATGAGGGGAAAGTTGGCTACAGTGGATTGGGAAAATACACTGAAAGATTTGGCGGTAGACAGGCAGTGGCTAGTATTTAAAGAAATACGACACAGTCTGCAAAAGGTACACATTCCTCTAAGGCACAAACACTCAAAGGATAAGGTAAATCAACTGTGGTTAACAAAAGAAGTTAAAGGCTGCATTACATCAATGGAAGTGGCTTATAAGGATGCCAGAAAAAGTGGTAAGACTGAAGATTGAGTGCAATTTAGAAACCAGCAAAAGAGGACCAAGAAACTGATTAAGAAAAGGAAAAGAGAATATGATTGCAAACTAGTGAGGAGCATAAAGGCGGATTGTAAAAGCTTCTTTAGGTATGTGAAAAGGAAAAGATTAGCTAAGACAAATGTGGGACCATTATAGGTGGGGATAGGAAAATTTATAGTGGAGAACAGGGAAATGGCAGAGAAAATAAATGTTACTTTGCATCTATCTTCATGGAGGAAGCTACAGAAAATCTCCCAGATATTCTAGGCAAACAAGGGACATGTGAAACTGAGGAATTAAAAGAAATTAGTATTAGTAAAGAGGTAGTATTTGAAAAGTTAACTGGATTGAAGGTTGATAAATCCCCTAGACCGGATGAGCTCCATCCATGTCGAAGGCGGTGGCTAGAGAGATAGTGGATGCATTGGTGGTTATATTTCAAAATTTAATAAATTCTGGAAAGGTTCCTGCAGACTGGAAAGTAGCAAATGTAACCCAATGATTTAAGAAGGGAGGAAGAGGGAGAATGGAGAACTACAAACCTGTTTGTTTGACGTCAGTAGTAGTGAAAATGTTCGAATCTATTATAAAAGTTGTGAGAACTGGACATTTAGAAAATAATGGTAAAATTGGGCAGAGTCAACATGGATTTTTGAAAGGAAAATCATGTTTGACAGACCTGTTGGGGTTTTTTGAGGATATTACTTGTAGCATAGATAAAGAACAACCAATGGATGTGATGTATTTGGATTTTTTGAAGGCTGTATTTGGAAGGCTTCTGAGTAGGCCCCACACAGGAGGTTAGTAAATAAAATTAGAGTGCATGGGATTGAGGGAAATATACTAGTATGGATTGACAGAAGGCAGAGACTAGGAATAAATGGATCATTCTCAGGATGGCAGGCTGTCACTAGTGGGATACTGCAAGAACTCAGGTCCTTTATGGTTTCTAATACTCCGTAATAGGGTTCATTTAGCACCTGAGCTACTGGGGGTCCTTCAGGGTACTGCAAGAATCAGTGCTAGGTCCACAGCTGTTCACAATCTATATAAATTATTTGGATGTGGGGACCAGTTGTAATATTTCCAAATTTGCTGATGACACCAAACTGGGTGGAAATTTAAATTGTGAGAAGGATACAAGGAGGCTTCAAGAACTTGGATCGGCTAAGTGAATAGGCTGGAACATGGCAGATGGAATATTATGTTAATAAGTGTGCAGTTATTCACTTTGGGAGAAGAGACAGAAAGGCAAAATGTTTCTTAAATGGTGAGTGGTTGGGAAGTGTGTGTGTGTCCAAAGGGACTTGGGTGTCCTTGTTTTTGAATCACTAAAAGCTAGCATGTAGATGCAGCAAGCAATTAGGAAGGCAAATGGTTTGTTGGCCTTTATCACGAGGGGATTTGAGTACAGGAATAATGATGTCTTGCTACTGTTATATAGAAACTTGGTGAGGCTTCACCTGGAGTCTTGTACACAGTTTTGGTCCCCTTATCTACTTGCCTTAGAGGGAGTACAATGAAGGTTCACCAGATTAATCCCTGGGATGGCAGGATTGTCTTATGAGAAGAGATTGAGGAGACTGGGCCTGAATTCTCTAGAGTTTCAAAGAATGAGGGGTGACCTCATTAAAACTTACAACATTCTTACAGGGCATGACAGGGTGGATGTAGATAAGATGTGTGTCCCCTGGCTGGTGGGTCTAAAACCAGGGGTATGATCTCAAAATAAGGGGTAGGCCATTTAAGACTGAGATGAGGAGGAATTTCTTCACTCAGACAGTGGTGAATCTTTAGAGTTCACTACCCCAGAAGGCTGTGGAAGCTCAATCATTGAGCATATTCGAGACAGAAATCAATAGATTTCTGGAAACTATTGACATCAAGGGATACAGGGATAATGCAGGAAAGTGGCATTGAGGTAGATGATCAGCGATGATCTAACTGAATGGCAGAACAGGCTCAATGGGCCGAATGGCCTACTCCCCTTCCTATGTTCGTATAACCTGAGACCTTCCTGGTAGTGCATTTATCATATGAGTAACTATGTTTGGTTGCCACACTGAATGCTTCTTACCAACAAAAGTCTCCTGGATGTTGATACAAGTGTTAACATAGATTTTGAAGAATCTCCAGTAGCTCAGGTGCTAAATGGGTCCTATTATTGAGCATTAGAAACCATAAGGGACCTGAGTTACCATCCCATTTTGCTCAGGGTTTGTTGAGCTCAGTTGGAATGCTGGTGTCAATTTATTCTTTCAAGGAATGTGGGTGTTGTAACAAGGCCAACATTTATTTCCCATCCTCAATTGCCCTTGGACTGAATGGCTTGCTAAGCCATATCAGAAGGTAGTTAAGACCCATATGCAGGGCAAACAGGGTGAGGAAGGCCGATTTCCTTTCCTAAAGGGCGTTAGTGAACCAGATGGGTGATAGTTGTCATGGTCACCATTGCTGAGGCTAGCTTTATATTCCAGATTTGTTAACTGAATTTAAATTCCACCAGCTACACACGGTGGGATTTGAACCCATGTCCCCCAGAGCATTAACCTGAGCCTCTAGATTACAAACCGAGTGATATTACCACCATGCCATCATCTCCACTGATGCAGCTGGGGGATGCGGAAATTAACCAGACCATCCATTTCTGAGGCTCTTCTGATAACCAAGACTGTCAAGCACTGAGTGGGTGTGTGTGCATCCACGAGGATGGTGGGTGAGAGATGCTCGAGCTTCAGCTGTGATCCATCATAAAATGGCCTTCCAAAACTCATTCTCAACTCACGCTTGAAGGATTTAATAGAACAGTGAGCAGGGGTGAAAAGAGAAGAAAAAAATGAGAGGGGTTGAAGTTGGTTGGGGTGGGGGTGGGTTAAAAAAAGTAGCAATTATAGGTAGTTCCTTACCAGCAGGAGAAAATAACATATTGCCAAAGAGATAGAAGTCAAGCTGTTGAGCATGCTGATAATTCATTTCCATCAGACTGTGCCAGGGAAAGGCCTATATCATCTGTTTTCCTTCTTGTAAATCAGGAAATAGATGACAAATAACAGACGGGCACGGTAATGTCCTCACTGAACATAAACTTCTGCACAACCATTGAAATGCAGGTGGAGTCAGCTGGACATAGTTAATACTGGAAATAGGTGTGGTTGGTTCTGACATTCAGTTACAGCTGGCAGGAGAGTGCAGGCATTCAGCTTGTGGAAAGGGCCTTGGCTGCAAACATTTGCGACCAGGGATTTTATGGGGCCCAGGGGGCACGCTGAGTGGCAGGGAGGGTGTAAAATTAAGTGGGATGACGGGTGTGCCCATTGTCTACCTGCTACCACTGGCACTTTCCCAATGGCAGGTTCGGTGGTGGATGGCCTATCCGCCCTTCGGCCAATTGAGGGCCTTGTGGCCAGTTAAGGGCCTTTTCCCACAGCCACTGGTATTTTACCAGCGGGAGATGGGCACTTTGCCATTTTGGGAGACCGCCAGGAGGCCTCACTGTGAATTTGGAGGGGGAGGGGTGGGGGGGCCTCTGCTTGGACATACAGTGGCCCACAGCGGGGTCCCCTAGTGGCAAGGATAGTCCATGTTGAACGACATGACCGCCATCACAACCCCTGACCCCTCTGACACCCTGGCTGGGGCCTCCCTGATTGGTCTGGTGAACCTGACCCAACTTACCTGCACTCTGGGGCCTCCTCAATGTGGCTGGTCAGGGACTGGCTGAAGTGGTAGCAGTGACCTCTGTTCCCAGTGGGACTGAAGAGCTGTCAGCCCTCTGACTGTCTGGCAGCTCTTGGGGGTAGGACATCTACCTTGGATAGTGGAAGCCACAACTGCAGGCAGTTAACTGCCTGATCAATATAAAATTCAGTCAGGTCTCCAAAGCCAGCAGAGGTAGGGTTGCCCCCAGCTTTCCAGCCGGTAGGCGGGGCCACCATTGCCTTGTAACGTCCTGGCCGATGTTTCAATTATTGGTTCAATCTTGAGTCTGGATCCCTCCTTTGGTGGTCCTTCAGGATTGAGGATGACTTGCTTCCACTCCTGGTTCGATGGATTCTGAGATATCTGGAATGTTCACTGTGCGATCTACAGACTCTGCTACTCGTGGGGGCATGTGGTACTTGGAGGGACAGTCAGGTAGATGAGCTATTGGGAAGCTTGTGCACTCTCTCCGACGCATGGACTTCACCTCCCAAAGCGTTCCTGATGAAGTCTCTCGAGGCGTTCGGTGCCTTCCTGAATGAACCTTCTCCATTTTGGTTGGTCACAAGCCAGGGACACCCATGAGTTGGTGGGATGTTTGACCTCTTCAGCGGTGCTTTGAGGATGTCCCTCTGTTTCTCTCTCCACAGATGCTGCCAGCCCTATTGAGTTTTTCGAGCATTTTCGGTTTTTATTTCAGATTTCCAGTGTCCATGGTATTTTGCTTTTACACTTAGAAAGTCCTCCTTGATCATCCTTGAGTTATAACAATTCTTCTAAATGTGGCGCATTACGTTACATCACTGCTGTTAACATAAATACAAACCTTTCAGACTCTTTCTTTATGGAGGAGTTCCACTGCTCCTGAAGGTTTACTCTCTCTTCCATTGCCTTTCACTGCCTTCTAGCTATCTCAAGTAGTCATTATTAACATGTGAGGGCAGACAGACCATTTGACATCAACCTCGGTTGCCATTTATACAGCACCCTCAATGTAGCGAAATAGTCTAAGGCGCTTCACGGGAGCATTACCAAACAAAATTTGGCACGGAGCGAAGTGAAGAGATATTAAGACTAAAGCAAAAGAATACTAGGAATTCAAAATAAAAGCAGGAAATGCTGGATTTACTCTGTGGGTTAGATAACATCGGTGGAAAGAGAAACAGAGTAAAGTGTAAGTTTGATGATTTTTCATCAGAGGTGGTATCAGGACAGGTGATCACATGCTTGGTCAAAGGGATAGGTTTTAAGGAGGAGAGGTAGAGATACAGAAATCTTTAGGGAGGGAATTGCGGAGTCTAGGGCCCAGGCAGTTAAAAGGCACAGCTGCCAATAGGGAGCAATGAAAATTGTGAATGCGCAAGAGGATTCAGAGGTGTGTAGGTCTGGAGGTAGGGTGGAGTGATGTGATGCAGAGCTTCAAAAATAAGGATAAGAATTTTAAAATCCTGGGTCAGAAGCCAATGTAGGGCAGAGAGCAAAGGGATGGTGGATGAATGTGACTTGTTGCAAGTCAACCATTGACCAGAAACTGAACTAGACTAGCCATATAAATACAGTGGCTACAAGAGCAGGTCAGAAACTAGGAATCTTGTGGCGATTAACTCACTTCCTGACTCCCAAAGCCTGTCCACCATCGTCAAGGCACAAGTCAGGAGTGTGCTGCAATACTCCCCACTTGCCTGGATGAGTGCAGCTCCCACAACACTCAAGAAGCTTGACACCTTCCAGGACAAAGCAGCCCACTTGATTGGCATCCCATCCACAAGCATTCACTCCCTCCACCACTGACACACAATAGCAGCATTGTGTGTTACCTACAAGATGCACTGCAGGAATTCACCATTCGCTTTGGACAGCACCTTCCAAACCCACGACCACTACCATCTAGAAGGACAAGGGTAGCAGATACAGGGGAATGCCACCGCCTGCAAGTTCCCCTCCATGCAACTCACCATCCTGACTTGGAAATATATCGCCGTTCCTTCAATGTCGCTGGGTCAAAATCCTAGAACTCCCCCCTATCAGCACTGTGGGTGTACCTACACCACATGAACTGCAGCGGTTCAGGTAGACAACTCACCACCACCTTCTCAAGGGCAGTTAGTGATGGATAATGAAGGCTGGCCTAGCCAGCAACACCCACATGCCATGAACAAAATAAAAATAAAAATCATGTCGAGGTTAGATGAGCCCTCCATTCTATCAGCATGGGCTTGATTTGAACCCATGTCCCATAGATGAAAGGTCAGCCTCTAACCCATTGCATTTAAATACTTTTCTTGTACTTCATTTTTTAAAGATATTTAGTCCAGTTAAAGCTTCTGTTTTTTTTTCGAACTTTATAAATAATGCTTGAAAATAAACTAAAAGGATCTTTTTCTTGTGTTTCCTGACTTACATCATTCAATAGTGAACATATAGTAATCTTAGCTCAGGTCATGGGTTCAACCCTCCTTCTGGAGAATTGATCATATAATCCAGGCTGACACTTCAGTACACTTTTCAGAGATAGCTGCACTGTCAGAGGTGCTGTCTTTCAGATAAAATATTAAAACCAAGGCCCCACCTGCCCAATCCGATGGATGTAAAAGCAGACAACTGGAGCTGTCCTCATTGTCCTGGCCAATACTTATCCCCCAAGCAACGTCACTAAAATAGATAATTTGGGTCAACAATCTCGTTGCTGCTTGTGGGACCTTGCTATGTGTGAAATGGCTGCTGAGTTTTCCTACAATACAGGAGTGACTACTTCAAAAAGTACTTCATTGACCATGATGTATTTTTTGGACGTCCTGAGGCCATGGAAGGGGTTATATAATTACAAGTTCCTTCTTTCTGAATCTGTAGAATGGCACCCCTAAAATGTTATAACCAAAACTTTTATATCTTTTTGGATGCTGTCCTGAGATTGACGAAAGGGACATATGGGCAGCTTTTCTGATTGGAGCGATTATTTTCACAATGATACGGTTCTGGGATTTATTAATGGTAATGTTCTGCCATGTGACTTCCCGCTTATTTTCCACAATTTGACCGCAGCTAAAAAAAAAGACTTCAGATTATCAAGAGTAGGCTGTTGCTTCAGTAAGTAAGCAAAAGGTTTATTTGCAATCAACTTCCATTGCGGCCAAGGATCTAATTAAGTTTTACAATCAATTCAAATCAAATACGAGAATACAAAAAAATGATGGAGCAAAGTAAAATAATATACTAAAACAATTGAATCAATTACAGATAATTCATGAACATGTAAAAATTAACAGCATTGAAGGTAGACAGAGATGATGGATAATGACCATGTGGGTTCACTGTTATGATAATAAGGCTGCCACACCGACGCTGTCCGGAAAAATGACACGCAGGGTGGGTCCCAAATGATAGTCAACACTGGGCACTTGGTGTGGCTTGCACCGCCACAACGCTGCTCTCACCCATGGTGTTGCTGTCATCTTAGTGCAAGGTGTGAAGCTCAACACCCTTGCTCAGCAGCGAGAATACAGCTGAACAGGGAACTAGGCCCCAGCAGAGCACAGACGCCCAATGTATTTGTCGTAATGAGGAAGATCTGGGCCAAGATTTCATGCCCCCCACCCCCAGGGGGATGCAGCGAGCCATTTAAGTCTCCATCCAGTTCAGCTGGACAGTAATATCCCACCGGGCGAGAGGGGCGGTAAAAACCTAGCCCTGCTGTATAAACTGCAGACTTTCTCTTTCTAACTGATTCAAAATCCACATTAGGGGAGAAAAAAATACAAATCCATTGGTAAAGAAAAGTCAAGGTGCGCCTGTGTGGCCCAAAGGCAAAGGTGGAAGTGTGGCCAATTCCAAACAACTCTGATAATATCAGTCTTACACTTAAGCAATATATGACCCAGTGATTTTGAGTCAGGTGCTGAGTCTTGCTCAGCCCCATTACACGTGCAAGTCATGCAGAAACATTGTGAACCACACTCTCAGTGTGTAGCCCAGGAGTCAGCATTGGGTGACTAAAAGGATCAAGTCTGTCCACCGGCTTTGACTCATATGGAGCGAGACTGCAGCCCACTCAGCTGGAGGGTTTGCTGTTCCTTGAGCAAGCTCTGCTCTGGCAGACTGCACACCCTGTGCAAGGACATGCTACCCTGCAGTGTTAGTGTGGAATTTGCCAGTTTAGCTATCAGGGTGGTGGTGGCAGTCATGTGCAAAAAAAACAAGCCCCAGGATAAGAGTCAGTGGATTGTTTGCTCTGAGGTTGATACTGTGTGCATCAGCTTTGTTTGCAGACTGCGGCAGAGGAGATTCTGCTCTTCCTGTGGTGCTTTGGTGTGTTTTAGTGTCAGCTACCTTGAGGGCCACATCACATGAAGAAAATAAGAACATGGTAATCAGTTTCAGGAGCAGCCTACACTAAATGCATCCCACTTATTTACTTGGGAACACCCATTTCCATTACTTAACACACAAACGTTTTCACATAAGTACACTTGTTTCACACAATACAGTTTTGCATGTACACGCTATTAATGTTCAGAGCTGCCAGGTGATACATAGGTACCGACACAGTAATGTACAATATTGCAAATTGTATACTATTGTACACTATTACAATATATACAGTACAAATTAACACTAATTAAAATATCGTGGCGCCTCTAGTTATTCTGTAAACACCAAAGGCTGTTACACATTCTTACGTCAAAGAGGTGCTGATAAATTTCAAACAATGGAGCCCTACTGGATACCAAGGGCTATCATTACAATCAAAATAATACAATTATCCCAGTGCACCATCTCAGGAGTGGAAACCATCTCTGCCAGAAATCTTGTGGTATCCTGAGGTATTTTTTTTCCCTCGGCGAAAAATTAGTTACCATCATTTCACCTTCAGATACATGTGTGAAATTCATGCTGATGCCATTGTCGATGGTAAGGGCGTTGTCACCTTTCTGTTCAAGGCCGCTTATAAGACTGATCCCAAACGAGTGTTTAAGCCAAGCCAAGACTTGTTCAGTTGACACCATGTCACAGTCCTTTCTGGATACTATTGCTCAGCCAGTACATGTGCAAGTCGTGCAGAAACATTGTGAACCGCACTTGGAGTGCGTAGCCCAGGAGTCAGCATTGGAGACTTCCATCTCCTCTGAGGAGCTTGATAATATGGATTGATGCAGAACATATGAACCAAGGGTACTCTTGGTGAAGTGGGTACCCACACAGATAATTCTAAGTCGCAGCCACATATTAGCTGCCATTAGCGGCATGAAAGGCCTTTTGATTTATGTATGTCACCGTTAGATAGTTCCTGAATAACATCATGACGACTCTCCAGTGAACCCCCTTAATTGATAATAGCCCTGCTGACTTTGAGACTGCTGTGCTCTCCTGAGGTTGACGTCCTAATGACCAAACATCAATCATCCATCTAAAGGGCTTGAACAATTGTTCACCCCTGTGCTATCGCCTTGAAGTTCCTCGTGGCACAGAAACCGAATCCTGTTATTATCATCAGAAGCAAAATAACTGCTGATGCTGAAAGTTTGAAATAAAAACAAAATTTGCAAGAAATATTCAGCGGATCGGGCAACATCTGTAGTGAGAGAGAGAAACAGGCCTGAAACATTGGGCTGAATCCTCGGCTCGGCGAGTGTGGGCGGGTGATGTCGGGCGTGCGTCCCGATGTCACCGCTCATCATTTAGATTTTCAGTTTGGCGGGCGTGCAGCTGAGTCCGCTGTGTGCCCGCCGAACTGTCAAAGGCCTGCTACGGCCGTTAGTTAACTAATTAAGGCCATTGAGAAAGCTGCCCGTCCAACCTTAAGGTTGGTGGGGGGTGGGGGGGGAGGGGGGCGGTGGGGGGGTCAGGCAAAGAGCCCAGGCGGCCTTCACATTTTTCATGGAACTTCATCCACGGGCGGGATGAGGTTTCATGAAGGGTTTATTAATTAAATAATTTTTTTCTTTAAAGTTCGTTGACAAGTCCCAGCTCGTGTGATACTGTCACATGAAGGGACATGTTTTAAATTTTTTTTTCCTTTTATTAAAATTTTTAAAACTTAAAACTTATCTCCCTGAGGCACCTGTGTAAGGGAGCGCTCAGCACTTCCAGGTGTGCGTCACGCTGTGTGGGCCTTAATTGGCCCGCCCACCCAAAATGGCGGCACGGACCTGATCGGGGGAGCCGATCGGGTCCGTGCCGTTATGCGCCCACCCCTGCACAACCCCCCCGATGGTGGGGGGGTGGGGGGGGAGAATTCTACCCATTAACTCCATTTTTCTTCCCACAGATGCTGCCTGACCTGCTGAGTATTTCCAGAATTCTGTGCTGTTACTTTTTTGACTGCCACAGTGAGAGCAGGGCTGACTGAAGACTATCTCTGCAGTTGGTCGATTGGGCAGTACAGGGTTTGGTGACTATCTCTCTGCTACAGCCTCAGGCGTTCCATATATTAGTCTTATGCCAGACAGGTAGTTATTGTTTGACCTGGACATAAGACACTGGGGGGCAAGGTTTTACATCCTGTGTGTGGTCATGCACCCAACCTGATTGGGCGTAAAATCACACAGGAAGACGTGGATGAGCGTTCCATCATCATCGCAAGCTTATGTGATATTTTGCTTGGCCAAGCGTACGCAAAAGCTGGAAGGGCCCACCGACAATTAAGCCCATTAACGGCGCAATTGTCTCCAACTTTTCATGGCCTTACAGTTGACGGACTGGCAAATCGGCCAGGCGGCCTTTGCCTTTGTCATCAAAACATCATCCAAGGGCCGGGATGAAATTTCCGTTATGAAATGAAATAAAAATAAATATCTGTGGTTGGCACTTTTATCAGCGATATCTTCAGGTGCTTGATTGTGATACCTGGACATTTCTTCGAAGATTTTTAAACATTTATCTGATCACTCGCAGGTCTGCAGCTCCCTGAGGCAGCTGTCTGCCCACAGGGAGCTCTCTCGCGGCGCTCACCCATGCCCGCAGAAACGTCACCGCCCGCCCTCTTCCGGCCCCCACCCCGGCAGCGCTGAGCTGTCCAGCGCGCGTCTCACACTGGCTGGCCGCTAATTAGCCAGCCAGCGTGAAATCGCGGTCAGGGGCCAATCGCGACCAGGAGCCTGTTTCCCGGCCATTCCTGGACCCGCCGACCACGCACGCCTGCCAAGGGTAAAATTCAGGCCTGGAAGTAGTTGCTGCAGGTGGGTATGAGTGCTCTATGGCAGTGATTCCCAAATTCCTTCACCCACTGACCTCATGGACCACCTACTGCTCTTAGCCCACCCGCTTTCATTTGCCACTGAAGAAAAAGTAATCAGAATTAATGGAAACTTACGGAAACTGTAAATATTTTGCTGCTTAATTACTATTAAATGTAATAAATCTACGTGCAGTCATTTTTAAAAATTAAATATTATAAGCAAATTATTAATTCATGCCAGGAACAAAAGTATAAATGTTTTCATATTATAAACATTAATATTACAGGAGAACACATTCATTTGGAATATTCTAATATGTTATAAAATCATCACAATAATCTTCTTCTGAGAAACGAATACTTTACATTTAAATTAATCAAACAAAATTAACACTAACATAAGCCTTGTTTATAAAACTGCATTGTTGTTGCTTGGGCTTCTGAAAACTCGTGCTATGTATGTGGGAGCCTTTCTGGTCGTGTGACGTTATACAAGTGCTGGGGATGAGGGTTAGGAACATGGGAACATAGGACCAGGAGTAGGCCATTCCGTCCTCGAGCCTCTGCCATTTAACTAAATCACGGCTGATCTTCTATCTCAACGCAATCTTCCCCATGTCTTGAACATACTCAATGACTGAGCCTCCACAGCCCTATGGGGTAGAGAATTCCAAAGATTCACCACCCTCTGAATGAAGAAATTCCTCCTCATCTCAGTCCTAAATGGCCTACCTCTTATTCTGAGACTGGGGGAAACATCCTTCCTGCATCTACCACCCTGTGGAGCCCTGTAAGAATTTTGTACACTTCAATGGGATCACCTCTCATTCTTCTGAACTGTAGAGAATAGAGGCCCAGTCTCCTCAATCTCTCCTCATTGAACAATCCTGCCATCCCAGGGATTAGTCTGGTGAACCTTCCTTGCACTCCCTTGCCTGTTCTCTTGTATTGAATCAGCTGTGGCATCAGTTACTTGTATTTTAGACCAGCCCCTGGACCACACAGAGGACCCTTGCAGATCACCATTGCATTTCGCATTGATTTTTAAAATCTTTGGCTGCAACATGTACAGGAGTTACAAAAAACTTTACTAGCAGAAATTATATTCCAGTTAAACGTTGTGCCGATGTGTTGTTTGGCGACCAAGCAGTTTACTCGAGTGAGGAAATAAGTTTCTAAGTGCAAATACAAATATGCTGTGTGACAACAACAATCACAACAAACATACATTTATGTAGCACCTTTAACATAATAGAATATCCAATGGCCATCCACAAGATCATTATCAAACCAAATTTGATATTGAGTGCATTATTAGGATGTGTGAGCAAAAGCTTGGTTAAATAAATTGTTTCTTTTCTTATAAGGGAGAGAGGTAAAAGAGCAGAGTTGTTTTGACAGAGAACTCCAGAGCTTAAAGTCATGAGGACTCGTAACGTCAACTGTGCTCTGCTCTGCCTATGCTGCCAGACTTGCTGAGTTTTTCCAGGTATTTCTGTTTCTGTTTTTGTTCCAGAGCTTAAGGCCTAGACAGCTGAAGGTACAACCGCCAATTGTGCAGCGATTAAATCGGGGATACGCAAGAAGCCGAAATTGAAGGGGTGTATAGGTCTCAGAGGGTTGTAGGACTGGAGGAGGTTACAGAGATAGAGAGGGACAAGGCCATGGAGGGATTGGAAAATAAAGGATGAGAAATTTATAATCTGATATGTGCAATATTGGCAGTTCCTCTTAAAGTCAACAGAAATTTACTAAAATTCATGAAGTCCCAGTCACTGTTTTAAAGTTATTTAATAACCTGTACTTTTAAAATCAATTAATTTGATCTGGAAGTTGGATGACAAACTGATTGGAATCACTGATGAGAATTAATAACTACTGTAGTCAGTGAAGAAAAGATTTTTTAAAAACTCAGTAAAAGTTAGTGAAAGGATAGTTTTAGCACAATAGTTGCAAAATTATTCATCATTTTCTACTGTATTTGAGAAGCTACAACTTTACCATTGTATATATTTTTGTTTTGCTGTTACTAATATTAAGTGTTCTGTTGCTATTTAATACGTTTATCTGACAGCCTTAAACAAGACCCAGTATAGTGTGATTCTGCCTCTCTGAGCACAGGGAGGATCTTGTTGAGAGATAGCCACTGATGTACTCCAAAATAAGATTTTGTGAACCTGGGTGCTGCAGTATTTAACCTAGCCATGTCAGAGCAAGTGGAAATAAATGTACTTGAGGAGGTAGAGTGCAAGGGCTGACCTATAGCAGTGCTCCGAATCAGAGAACTAGCAGGATGAAAGAACCTCAAAGTGCCTTAGTCAGTTATTTACTTTGTAGGACCTTATCACTACGGTAGCCTTCTTAACAATAGTGAATGCAACTAAAATGTATTTCACTATCTATGAAGACATAAAAGGTTCCATAATAATGACAAGTTCCTTCTTCTGATCTTCTAACTCTCTCGCGTAGTAATGCAGGACATTAGATCTTGCAATTCACCAAGGCTCCTTAGACAGCACCTTGCAAATCAATGACCACTACCACCTAGAAGGACAAGGGCTGCAGGCACATGGGAATACAATCGCATGGAAGTTCCCCCATAAGCCACTCACCAGTTCTGTCGAAGGGTCATGAGGACTCGAAACGTCAACTCTTTTCTTCACCACCGATGCTGCCAGACCTGCTGAGTTTTTCCAGGTAATTCTGTTTTTGTTTTGGATTTCCAGCATCTCCAGTTTTTTTGTTTTTATCAGCCACTCACCATCCTGACTTGGAAATATATTGCAGTTCCTTCACTGTCGCTGGGTCAAAATCCCTCCCTAACAGCACTGTGGATGTACCTACACCACATGGACTGCAGCGGTTCAAGAAGGCAGCTCACCACCACCTTCTCAAGGGCAATTAGGGACAGGCAATAATTGCTGTCTTAGCCAG